>NW_009924200.1:0-11052 GCF_000696875.1 Nestor notabilis | reverse complement strand
CCATGGCACCTCCTGATTCTAAGCAAGCTTATAGCAGTAGCCAAGATGTACAGAGGAATTACTTCAGATTTATTTACAGGACTCATTTGTGTTGAACTAGCAGTTTTCGTTTGTGTCAGCAATTCTCTATTGCATTTATTTGTTGCTGTGACATTAGGCAAGAGTACAATCCTATTAAACCTGTACATTACATTTCACAGAAGTGTAAGCCTTTTCTGTTTCAGAGAATGAGAAGAAACATGAATTCTTATTGCTGAAAATTCCTGATACAGTAGTAAAAATAAAAATACTGTCACTATCAGAGTAGAGTTTGATTTTTTTCTTAAAAAAAAAAAAAAACAACAAAAAATACAACAACAAAAAAACGTGTGTTTTATGACAACTTGATTTCTAAAATAAAATGTACTGATTTGTTCCATTCACCTGGAAGATAAGGAAGACAGTGAGACTGCTATTGGTGAAGAACTGGAGAGGGAAGTTATTAGTCTTTTCTCTCCACCTGGCATCGTGCTTCTCAAGTAGTTTTTGTGTTTGGAGTTTACCCTCTGTTTTGTAGTTAGTCCGTTGATACCAAGTTTTAAAAATTATCTGCTAAAACTCCAAGTTTGAAATCGTGGTCGTTTCTAAACACATGACATACAAGACCATCTGAGTGAGTAAATGGTTGCAGAAGAGTGATGGCCCCAGGGTTTCCCACATACTCTCAGAGCCAGCTGGGTGGCTTGCTCTCTCTGAGTAGGGAGATTCCTCAGAGCATCCTCAGGTAGCAAAAAGGCTCTGAGGAATGGTTCAGTTTTCTTCATGGACAGCCAACATTTGCAGCAGCAGTGAAAACTTTGAAAACTGCATGTGAGTGAATGACCACATAGCACAGAGTAACTTGCTTCTCTTACTTCTTTGTGTATACCTTAGGCATATGCAGCAGATCATGAGGTGAAAGCCAGTGCTTGGTGGAACAGGTATTTAGTCTTCTCACACTTTACTTCATTAAGAATGTAAACGGAAAAAAGCCTAGTATTAGTTTGTGCAAATTCCTTCCAAAAAGGGAGGGAATGTGGAACGAGCTATGAAAGTCTCCACCACTGTGGTGAGAGTGCATGAGATCAGGGCCTGTATATATGCAGCTTTTGCTCTGCTAGTTTGGTTAATAATCTTAATTAGTATGACAGATTCACTGGAAATGAGAACTTGACTTTCACTGAAGACAAAGGGCTGTGCTCCTGTTCCGGACTCAGGGTGGGATCCCAGCTAATTCTAGTTCATTTCTTGTTTATGCCATGCTTTTTCTGTCACCTTGTACAAATCCCTATCTTTGTACATCTGCTTTATGTCCCCTAATAACTCAGAGGTGTTTTGGTTTGTGAAGCTTTTCAGTATCAATGTTAATTTAATTTCTGGGGATGAAAAGCCTGTTTGTACAAGATTATAAGGCCTGTTCAAATATTTGTTTGCTGATTAGTTTATCTGCCATGATATGAAAGTTGTTAATAATTTCACTCTATCAGCAATTTCTGTCCTATCTATAATACATACCAGTGAAAAGTTAAGTTATGACAAATTTTAGTGTTAAAAAGTGACTGTTCTAAATTTTTACTTGAACTTCTCAATGTAAGATTGTCTACAGCAATATGAATTTTCTGAGGCGAATTTTCTGAGGCAAATTTTCATTTTACATAGAACTATGTACTTCTATGGGACTGCACCTATTTATACCAGCTGAAGTTCTGGCCTGTTGTGTGTGTGTTAATATTTTTAACTGAAGTTACATGAATTTTAATTATTAACAGTGAAGTTATTTATTTTCTGCTATGCACTTATTTATCAATACCTGAATATTTACATCTTTCGAGGGGTTTATTGTGAGAAAGTAATGTTTATACAGAACTGTTGGCTCAACTTGGTTATAATTTTCTTTATTTATGGGTGAATCATTATGCAAACTGAAATGACCAAACATGTGTGTTCCCTATTATTTTAATCCTTTTCAAATGCTTAGGCAGTTTCAAATTTTAAATCCCATATGGAATAAATAGTTATATCATCATATAGGTTTTTTGCAAACATATATGCTGTGAATCGTAAGTGCTAACATGATAACTGTTTCCATATCTTTGAATGGTTGGGTTATCAGATGACCTTTGAAATCTTGCCTCGTGATGACATTGGAAGTACGGGGAGTTCTGAAAGACTAAGATGACACATATTTATTTTTTGTGGTACTTCTTGAGATAGTTGGCAATTTTTTTTTTCATAAAAGCATACTTGTTTTTCTGCTTCTAAGGGAAGATTTTTGTCTATCTTCTGTAATGCAGTGTAAAAAGATCTGGGTAGCACCAGAGTCTAACTCTGGATTTCCTTGGATAAAAGTTCCCTGTGGAAGCATGAGTGTAGAGGCCACTGGAAAGCGGGGATGTGGAGAGAAATGGGATCCTCGGGGCAGGCCCATCAGCATGAGAGGTATAGCAACCCAGTACTTCTGTGGCAGCCTGGTGAGGCTTGCACAGCTGAGACAGGATGAAGAGACTTGTCTAGGGTACAGGCAGGATTTTTCAAGCTCTTAAGCAATCCAGTATCACCAAGGTTAGAAGGTGAATTTTTGACTGCTTTCTCCCAGATGAGTGAAGAAAGATACAGCAGGGTTCTCTGCTAGTACTCCAGAGTTCAGGGTAAGGCTGGAAAATGCTTTCCCATCCCAGCCTGTTTTCACAAAAGCGAGTCACAGTTGCACATGCACAGCATGAGACACCTGAAAGATGCCAGATGCACCAAGACTCTGAGTGTTTGACCTCTTCAACTTCAGTCATCTCAAGCTGGGCAAGAAACTTGGAGCTGGGGAAGTACTCAGAGTTTCTGCTCGTGTTTGAAAGGGTAAAATTCGTGATCTGTACTGTCTGGTTTTCTAACCCATGGTATACATTGGTTATACATTGGCATCCCCAATTCCTTGCATGAAAAAATGGGTTATTATGCACAGGAATGTCACCTTTTGAAGGAGTTTATATTTAACAGCAGGCACCATTGCAGGTTTCATATTATTAAGAAATGTTTTTAAGACTATTTTCTGGCATTCACTTTCTTTGGTTTAAAGTATATGTTCACCTGTTAAACATACTGAAAGTTTACATTGCCTTGCAGTATTTCACCACAGATGTCCTGGGTATTAATGCAAGTTACTTTAACTATATTTGTGTGTTAATGCACATAGACTATTGATCTATGTTTAAAAGTGCAAGTCTGTATCACAGCAGTGTATTTTCCCTTCTGAGTAGTAGTTTATGTGAATGTCTGCATCAGTATTGGGATGATGATTACCATCTGTAGGTGACTGCTCACAAAAATGAGACACCCTAATATGACCCTTAGTGAAATGGATCTTTAATATTTATTTTCATGATTTGGCATCATTAAACACTTTTATTAGGACATGTATAGAGCAAGTTCATTGAATTCTGTGGATGGTGAGTCAGGAAGATACAGTGAAAGTTACATCTAGCATAAATGTGTTGCTATTTAAAACATTATGTAAAGCTCATATCTGGAGTTAGAAAATAGACTCAAATTTGCCTTTACTTAATCTGTGACATACCTTGCCCCACCAAACATGGGGTTTATTTTTTTAAAGCTTTGATTCTGACCTGTTTTGAATAGGTGGTTTGTTGAGTTTTTTTGGGTTTTTTTTGGTTTGTGTTTTGTCTTTTTCTTTTGGGGGGGATTGGGGGGTTGGGGGGTTTGTTTTTGGGGTTTTTTTGCTTGTTTATTTTTGGGGTTTTTTTTCTTGGTTTTGTTAGTGTATTTTAGTTTTGGGGTTTTTTTTTAATATTGTAAGTTAAAAACTAAATGTGATTCAGTGTAACTGAGAAAAAATACATGAAAAATTGTGTGTTACTTTTCAAGGAAGACCTTGTGTTTCCTACAGACTTAATGCCAGTAGCTAAACGCTGATGAATAGAGAAACATAATACGAAGTTTAGGGGTCCTTTGGTAGACTGAGATGGCTGTACTCTCAGCTTTTATGTAATAATCAGTGTAACATTGTTCTAAAATGTTTAGTGGAATTTCTTAGCTGAGAGTTAAATACCCCAGAGCCTGGGGAAGACAGCAAATACCTTGTAGTACATCAGTTTAAGAAAACCAGTTAATATATGTGAATGTTCAAAAGTTCTGTTAACAAGTATTTTGTTTCCACTGCTTAAAAAAGACTAGCAGATGAGTTTCCTGAGATTTATAAAATAAAAATATGTCCACAGTATAAAATCATCGGCTAAAATCTAGCATTAAAAAGTCTCAGAGTTTTGTCTGATGATTTGCATGTATTGGACATGTGTAATAAATCAGCCTTTGCTAGTATTTTTTGTGCAATCGCACTTGAGATCTGGCAATAATGCCACAGTCCAAAAACTTGAGGTGGCAGCTGGCAAACACCTTTTTTAGTGTCAGTCCCAATGATACACTTGGAACATATGCTGGAAGATGAAACAAATACTTTGTGGACAGCTCAGAAAACTCCAAGTTTGTAATTTATTTTTCAAGATGATTTCAATTTGTTTGCTACATAAAAAACATCACCAAAAAGAATAGCATGAAACACAAAAGAAGTGGCCAACAATTGCAATTTGGAAACAGTGTAATTCCCCTGTGTTATGCTCTGAAAATTGTTCTTTTAAGAATAAGTGTTGTATCAGCAGTCTCTAAGGCATCACTGTAACGTTTGTGAGACAAATGATTTCTAAGTGACTGTAGTTCAAAAGAGAATGAACGAGGTTAGGGTAATGGTGAGGTGGCATCAAAAAGGCCCATAAGACTATAAAGGTTAAAATGATCTGTCATACAATCACATATCAACTCACCTTAAACTCTCATAATGTAATACATTCTTTGTTTTTCCTTATGGATTCTAAAAAGCCAGGTGGAAATTTTGTAAACATTAACGCATATTACAGTTTTCAAAAATCATCCCTATTACGTAACTGTCACGTCACAAGGAAGGTATATAGCTAATAAATGGAATAATTTCTGTGTCACAAATAGTGCATCTCTCACTCATGTCCTGTGGGCCTGCACCAAGGACATCAGAGGATTTCCTACTCTAACCACTTTTGTCCAGAGATATTTCTTTTTAAGGTACTTTGGTCTAGCTTTCAAGATCTGTGTTAACTGACGTGTGATTCTAAGATATGGTATCCCTCCTTTATTTATTTTAATCCAAAATGCATACATACATACCTATATATGTGTGTGTGTAAAAAAATAAATATTATTAATTATAAAATACACTTTGTAGATGTGTTTCAAAGTTTAGAATTCCCAAATAAAACAATATTCCCAGCAGCATTTTCCTCATTTAAAGTTATTCATTTGCGTTCCCCAGAGTACTGGGAAAGCAGCAGAGGCTTTTTATATGCAGCGAATAATTGACAAAATCAGGTTCCTGCCATACAGATGAAAAGGTGTCCCATTTCTGCTGGACACACTTTTTGAAAACTTGTGAGGTGTTCTTTGATTCACTGAGGGCAATGCCTTGGGAAGAGCTGGGGTAATTGTGGGGAGGGAAAAGACTGGTGTTTCAGGAAAAGTGATTACTCAGTATCCAGAGATCATCTGGGAACCAAGTGAAGGAGTATGTGTGTGGTCTGAGGTCAAGTGTCCCCATTGTTCAATCTAGTCTGTCTCTCAATAATGAACTAGTCGTTCTGCAAGCTCTGCCTTTGAAATAGTGCCAAGAGTAGAGGAAGGTTTTAAACGACCATCTCGCTGATGCTCACATTTGCCCGTGCCAAGTTTCATGGATGCTTAAATGTTGCTTCTGAAAATGCTGACTACTTTTTCTTACCAATTCTGCCCTCTGATGGAGAGGGAAACCAGGGCTCCCCCTTACATGAAGGGGGATGAGTCCTTTGCTGTGGAAGTGTTGGAAGGTCCAGCTCTTTAAACTGAAGGAAAGTTTAGACTGGAGCCTGGCTTGCATGGTGCTCTAGCTATCAACAGCTAGTTTTGCCTCTAAGGCAACAGCCACTATACCTGGGGCTGAATTAGGTTATACTTAGGTTATTTTAAGTTTTAAAAGGAATATTCCTAAACTTTTATCTTCTGACACTCTTTTGCGTTGGAGACAGTGAGCTGTGAGTAGAACAATTTAACAGTTTCTGTCAAAATTTGGAACCACAATGGCTATTTGACTTAAGTCAAAATTTCCTGTAGCAACAAGATCCATATTTTAATTATATATTAAATAAGAAAGTATTTCCTTCTGTTAAACAGGCCACAAAAACTTCATGTTTTTACAGCATGAGAAATAATGGTGATAGTTACCTATTTTTTTCTCTCCATGTCATTTGTGGTATGCTTTACTTTTCTAATATCCTCATTTATTTCTTTCTGAATTGGTAGAGTCCTAATCTGTTCTGACACAGAAGGTCTATTACACTGCTGATTAGCTTCATCATCCCTCTCTTTCTTGGAGAGAGAATGCCACAGTGAACCTTATTAACAAGAACCTTGCATTGTCCTGGTCTGTGCTAAGCTTCAAATGGGGAGTAAAAACAACTCATCTGATTTCAAGTGCTTTGATGCAACGTAAGAATGAGGATAGTCCTGTGTGTACTTTTTCTTTACCTTTTAAGTTTTAATTAAGTTTTAATTTTTAGTGGAGCAGAATATTTGTGGTTGTCCAAAAAGAGTGCAGGTCTGATTCACACACACCTGTCTGAGCATTGAGGGAGCAGCCAAATTCTGCAGCCACAGCAGCTTTCCACCCAACTTCAAGGGAATCTGGCGATGACCAAATTGCAATAATCTAGTCTGTGGTGAATGTATGTAGGTTTATATTGAATATTTTATGTCAGATTCTGCTTAGTTTTAAGGTGACGTTTGAGTAAAAGTGTGTGAAAGGAGAGGGAGATCAGTATCAAAGAACAGTGAGAACCTCGAAGAGCTCTCTCTGTGCTGTATTTCACTGTGCAAAGGCTTGGCTAGAGGTCTGGTTAGGTTAGGCTGCCTGCTGGAGTATCCAGCCTCCAGTCACACACCCCTGGTGCTCTGGACCCCAATGACACTTCAGATTGAGGAAACTAAAGGAGCTGATGAGAGCTGACTAATGAGCAGTAGGCTTCAACAGCAAGAACAATGGCAAAATAAAGGGGGGGGGGGAGGAGAGAAGACCTGACAAACACTTCAAGATTTCACTATCAGCATAGCCTGCTTCAGACCAGAATTTCTGCTTGTTTTAAAGAAAAAAAAATGGTGTATTTTTATCATAGTTGAAAGCCTGAGACAGAAGGTAAAAATGCTTGGAAGCTAAGCTGAAGAAGTGCTTCTTAAGAGATGTTTTTAAGAACTGTATTCATAGAGATGTTATTCTGTAGCTGTATTGAAACTAGCATTTTCTGTCCTAAGGTTTAGTTTTCATTCAGGGCAGGCCTTTTGTCTTGATCTACAGCAGGACCTTGTTCACATCCCCTTGACCATACTGATCATTAGGCAGGCAGAAAAATGTCATTGCCTGAAAACTTTGACTGACTAAACAGGTAAAGAACTGAGCCCATGGACAGAGACAGCTGCCAAAATATTTTCTAGAGTCGTGGTTGTTGGTATTTTTGCATTGTACTTAATTTCTCCAGCCCACACAGCAGACTAGACAGACAAAAGAAAGGGAAGTAGATCTGCAAGAATGCCACTAAGGAAAAATACTGTAGCTCTGCCCTCTTCTGGGCAATAGGACTCCAGAGCCTGCTGTGACAGCAGGTTTTTGGTTTCCCTCATATTATGTTACAGCCAGCTGTATAAGATTTGAGGGTATGTTAAGACAGCTCCTCCTGTCTGTCCTCCCTGTTATGTCAAACTGAGTCTCTCCTTCCCAAATCCACTAGAAAATAGCAGAAGTCAGCAATTGGACATATAAGATCATCAGCTCTTAAACTTTCTGAGAAAAGATATGCTCTGCCCTCCTTCCTTGTGAGCTTCTGTGGTACTTGGAGTGCTCCTCAGGAAATGCTTTAGGATATGGCTAACACAAATCTCAATCTCTCCATGTGTTGCATGTCCTGCACAGTAAACCTGATCTTGAATGTCATAATACAGGTGTCTTACAGGTAACACAGATATCTATGTTAAACCTGCATCAGGGTGAGGAGGGGAAAAAAAAAAGGGCAGCAACCCAAAGAAGGAAGTCTCCATTTAAATAAAGACTTAGCGTGAGGAAATAATCTCTCTAATTATGATGTGAAGTTTCACCAGGCTATACACAACTGCATCCCGAAACCCGGAATAAGCATTTGCTCAGAGCCATAAAAGTTAACTCTTCCTGTCTCTTCCATGGGTAACTGAACAAGAACGCATCTCACTGTCTTGCTATTTTGGGATCTCTTACTCAGTTGCTTTACACACTCGCGTTCTCAGTTGCAGCCATTTTAAATCCTCAGTGGTTTAGTAAATATAAAAGGCTTTTTTGTGAACATTTCCTGCTTGAGACCACCGGGCACCAGGACCACCTGGACCCAGAGTCACATTTGCCTGGCTCTGTAGTAGATTTAGGGTGCAGCCCATGCTGTGAAATGGCATGGCCAGCCTGCCTGTGTTTGCTTGGAGGGACATTGTTTAGGGCCTGATTGCTGGATTATCCCACTGTCTGTGAGGGATGTTTGCCATTCCAAATCACAGTCTTGCATCTTGTTATAATCTACCTTACTTCTCCATGTGTTCTGAAAACTTGGCAGTTTTCTTCTCACTGAGATGGTGTTTGTGTATCAGACCTCTGACTATGGATGTGAATGTCTGGAACTAAGAACATTCTCACTCCTCATTTTGCTTTTGTGAAGCTCAGTTTTCATGGTTGCTTTCCAAAAAGGCAATTTGCATATTTCATCCATGGTTAGTAAACAGATTATAAGGCACTCATTTGTGTGCTAAATCACAGCAAACTGCGCTTTGCAAATCTGATTCTCATCTCCCCTTCATTCTAACCTGGCTTAACTCCATTTATTTCAGTGGAATTACTGCTGATTTATTCTGTGAAAGTGAGAGGAGAATCCAATGTGCAAATTTCCCTTTTGCACATGAGCATGCCAAAAGAAGTCCTGATTTACTGTTGTGAATCTCTTCCAATATAATGCTGGCTTAACTTCTTTTGAATTACTTCACTGGAATGCTACTGCAGTGAATCAGACCTTGGGTCCATATAATTATCTTTGCGTGCTTCTTTCTCCTCTTTTTTTTTCCTCCATGTATATTTCCCCACATTAAAGACTGAACTTTACTGTCTGCTTTGCAGGTGTCCTGAATATGACTCTATATGATAATACTTTTTTTTTTTCTTTAAAAAAAAACCCACAAGATCAGTTCAGCAGAAAATGGCTCCTATAAATAAGAATTCCAGCACAACGAATCTTTGTTTCTGGTTATGTCATTATACTATCAAAATAACCTATAATTTCTCCCCAGTCTTTTTACAGTAGTATCTCAGTGTGCACTATAATTACTGAATGTTTTTGCTGTAACATAGCTTTGGAAATGACGTGAAAATGCTGCTGTGCCTGTCTTTTTGTCTTGAGATGATAGCACCGTATAGCTAAATATGAGATAATTGCTTACTCACCTGATCTAGCTCAAACTACAGGAAACTTTTTTCTTTTCTGTTTTTCAGGTATTTGTTGCAAACTCAGTCTGGAAATGAATAAACTCAGGCATTTAAAAATCAAAGACAATAAAAATCAGTCCTTTTTTTTTTTTTTTAATCTAAGTGAAATATACATGCACACTGATTAATGCCATGCAGAAATCAATACAAGAAACTGGCAGGACTAAGTGAAAGATTCATATGTTATAAATCTTTGGCAGAATAGAGAATTTTTGTTTGTATGAACAAGTTATACAGCTTTGTATCATGCTGTTTGCACTTACCCTGGGCAACTTCCAAAAATAATATTGATGAGGAAAATCTCTGCCATGATCCAGGTTTCTTAAATTTAGTAGTGGCTTTTGCACACTTGGCAAATCAGCAGAACTTACGCTCCTAAATTATCAAAGTGCTTTGTAACATTTGTTCTCCATCTCTGTTTGCCATATAACCTATATATAAAAAGTAAGATTAAAATAAGCCTGATGGTTGTGTTTCTGCAGCTGACTTAGGTGGATAGCAGGTTGTCTTAGGTAAAAGGTTACTTCACTTTCTCCTCTGCTAGAAAATTCTTTGTGAAGTGGATAGGAAAATGCTGGGTGACAAGATGTAATGATGGGTAGTTTCAATGCACTTATAATTGTAGTCACAATCACATGGGCAAAGTGTTGTTCCACACACTGACTGCCACCTGGGTATGGCTATGAGGCAGACTTACCCACATCCATGATTTAAGATTTCATAGAATAGTTGCTTTCCAGGTCCCTCCTTCCTGTGAAGAAGAACTAGCTAAAGTATAAGAAGTTAAAATGAGATCTCATTATCTTTCCCATTACAGTACATACACTAATAATTAGAAGAAAATCTGGAAGCAGGGAAAGACTTAAGAGCACATTCACACACAGAAAGAAAAAGACCCAAATCTTTTATAACTAAACCATTAAGACACTAGTTCTGTAGAATGTCAGTGCAAACATTACTACAATGAAAAAGAGTGTGATTTGAAAACAATGTTAACATTCTGCCTGAACAGTGTTTATTGCCACTTCTTAGTCAAGCTCCACACAACAGAGCTGTTGAAAAATAATTTTCATGCAGCCCACTGTAAGAACCACTATATTAAACCCCCCAAACATACTTCACAGGAGATGACAATGTGAACATCTGTGTTGTGGTTTAAGCCCAGCCGGTAACTCAGAACCACGCAGCCATTTGCTCACTGCCCTCCATTCTTCCTTCCCCTGCTCATGGAGGGATGGGGAGGAGAATCAGAAGAATATAACTCCCACGGGTTGAGATAAGAGCAGGCCAGTAACTAAGGTATAATGCAAACCACTACTGCTACCAATAATAACAATAATAATAATGATAAGGGAAATAATAACCAGGGGAGAGGATACAATTGCTCACTACCAGCCCACTGATACCCAGCCCGACCCGAG
>NW_009924199.1:10353-52498 GCF_000696875.1 Nestor notabilis | reverse complement strand
TGAAGTCCCCCATGAGAACAAGGGCCTGCGAGCGTGAGGCTGCTCCCATCTCTCTGTAGAGTGCTTCATCCACAGATTCCTCCTGGTCAGGTGATCTGTAGCAGATGCCCACAGTAGTCCCCTATTGCTGTTCTCCCTTTGACCCTGATCCATAAGCTCTCTTTTGACTCATCACCTGTCCCCAGACAGAGTTCCATACTCTCCAGCCTATCACTGACATAAATAACAACTCCTTCTCCCCATCTGCCAGGCCTGTCTTTTCTGAAGAGCCTGTAACCTTCCATTCCAACACTCCAATCACAGGAATCATCCCACCACGTTTCTGTGATACCAGTGACATCGTATCCCTGTAGCCTTGCACACATCTCTAATCCCTCTTGTTTGTTTCCCATACTACGGGCATTTGCATAGAGGCGTCTGAGCCGGGCTCCAAATGAGGCCGACTCAGTGGTTGGAGCAGCTGAAATATCTCTGTATCGCTCCAAGCACTTACTACTGGTGCTGGCAACTGACCGGGAGTGTTGGGATGGATCAATGCCTCCCTCCCCCAACACGTCTAGTTTAAAGCTTTCTTGACCAGCAAGAACTCCACCAGCCTCCCAAATCGAGGCCCATGTTCTAAATACCCAAACCCCTGGCTATGGCACCCCGTATTTCAGGCTTCCAAGTCTTCTGTGTTTTGGTAATGTATAACTGGATCTTTTTATTTTAGGAGAGTGCATATACTAAAACTTGATATAAATTCACTGACCCTGCTTGTTGCATATTGCATGCAAGAAGACCAGATTAGTATCTTTGATAGTAGGTTTCAACTCAATATCTCCTTAAACCTTTGTCACAGAACCAATAAATTGAGACCAAACAAAATTTATCATTCAAACTCAATTAAAGCTCCATCAACATGCACTACAGTTTCAGGATATCACATGGTCTTGTCAGTACACTGTTGACTTAAAAATTAATTCTTTAGGTTTGTGGCCAATAATCTAAAATGCACAATCACTCACCCGATAAAGGGATGACTCTCAGCCTTCAGGAGTTACCCTTCATGGCATCCAGACCCAGGGGGAGAATCCCTGAATGCAGGCTTACTGCTTCAAGGGGGACCTACTGAAAATGGCTTGCCTGCAGGTGTCCATTTATACCTTAGTTGAATCTGGTCTGTGGTCAAATATGGTCGTGTAGCCCCTCCATTGTCTGAGGACCCCAGCTTCCCCAACTTTGTACCTGCTGACCACCACTGTGTGAGGAGCTGCAAGGGAAGTTTTCATGGGCTTTTGCTGGGTCTTTCTTAGGGCATTATTAGAGCCAATGCATCTACCACACCCTTCTTATTTAAGAATTTTTTTGACTGGTGGGATAATCACACTGGATTTAATGAAGATGCATTGTTAAACCTCTTGTAATGGTTTTTGTGATAAGATTACCAAATATAATTCAGAATTTAAGAAGTTTTTTTAAAAAGTTTCTGATCTTCTGGTTTTAAGACAACCTTCACAACGTAAATCAATCTGTAGGGCTTTGTTGAATTTATAATAAGGCAGACTAAAATAATGTCATCAAGAGAGGTTAAATAATAACTTTGCTAACTGGTTTTAAAAAATCCCAGGTGCTTGCTATCAGAAAGACACAGTTTCCCTGAAGATTATTAAAGACTAAAGTTTTACACAACCTTCAGAGATTACTCTACAAAATTATCTAATGTGCTCCAGCAAGAGTTTTCCTGTGAACTGACACATGATAATCAGTTTGACCATGAAAAAGAACCTTTTGAGTTTAGGCTTGCATTTTAAGATCCCATTTGGTGGAATTTAGAGTTCAAAATCGATCACACATTTTAATTATTGGTGACAGCATTTACAGTTCTGTATGGCACCAGCTTAAAGGTTTTAAGGAACATTTAAATATCTAGTATATCATTACAAGTGATTGGAACATTTTCACCTGTGTGACATTTTGGTGAAATACTCTGGTTCACCAAAGCCCTAATGTTCAATAGACATGTAACTGTTTCCATACAAATTTCAACTAGAATGTTTTTGGTTCAAGAAAGAACACTTTCTTGAGAAAAGCAGGATATAAATCATTGTCTGGAGTACTGTCTTGAATGTTTAGAGTGTAGATTTACATCTCTGCACTGGGATTGAAAAGCTTTGCTGTGTTGTAAATACAGCAGTGACCTGCAGTTGGGATCAATGCAGTACTACCTGAGCATCCACGTTACAAAACTTAATGCATGTAAGCAGTAGTAAAAGGATATATATATAAAAATTAATTATGCCTCTAATTTACAAAGTGTTACTTTTCTTTCTAAAGTATTGTATATTGTAAGCTTTCTGGTTTTGGTGGTTTGGTTTGGTTTTTGGTTTTTTTTTTGGTATTTTTTAATACATTTTTCTAATCAAGAGCTGTCAAAAAAAGACACTGGGTGTAAATGATTGATGACATCTTAGATCTTCAAATATTGTAATGTTTCTACTCCCAAGAACTACTGCAAGTAACTAGGGTAACAATACACATAAAATTTAGTTTGCTTTGTCACCCTTTTCTGATTCATCTGCACTAAATCTAATTAATAAACCAAAATTATAAATATTCCACAGCTCATTGAATAAAATGTTCATGTAACAAAAAGTGTTCAGTCTTGTTCTGACTAAAGTCAGTGGAAGGTTTTAATTCAAGACTATAAACTTAGTGAGAATGTATCTTTTGAAACAGAGTTATTAATGTGTAAAAGAAAATGCTGTATCTGAAGCATGTAATTCATAAAACTTGGAAATATATTTATTTTGCATATTGTCTTTTAAAACATTTTGTCCAGGCTACTGGATATGAAAAGAGAAGATACAGTCCCTTCTGCAGAGAGTTTATTATTAAGTAGAGCAAATAGATAAAGTATTGTAACAGTGAGAGGAAAAGCTCAGGGATCCCAATTCATCCCATCTGTCTTCAGGCATTGCACTTGGAAACATAGCTAATGGATGCTCCCTGTGTACTTAGGAAGGAGAGAGAGAAATCATCAGGGAGAGATTCAGATCAAAGACAAGGTATTTTCCTCTGGGGGTGCCTTTCTCACCAATATAATAAATAAAGAATCTGTGGCAAGCAGGGTCCTAATTTAGGAATGTCTACAGGTGCCTAAAGTCAGAGATGATGAAGCAGATCCAGTATAGGAGATAATGGATATTCAGCCAGACAATAATGCTGGCTGTACAGGTGGAAAAAATGTCTTCATTATCCAGTCATGGATCATACTGCAAGGCAGCATGTCAGAAGTTTTATAAATACTGTAAATTGGCAAATATTACAAACCTGTCCGATTTTAAAGAAAGCATTATCAGTATGAAAACATATGCAAATATATGTCCTACTTTACATCAACTTGTAATCTTGCAAGTATAGTGTATTCAAGTCTTGTAGGAAGAAAGGACTTGATTCTTAAGTTACTAAGTATTATTTCAAGAAATAAAAAAAAATATAAACTTTGCATTAAGGGAGCTTTTCTTATGGATTTAATGGCTTTATTTTGTGATCATCTCTTGCCTTCACCTCTGCATTACAGTGTGTTCTTACTGTGAAAAGCATTCAGGACAATATATAACTTAAATATGAAGAATTTGTAGATACTTGATTTCATGTGGTCATGATCAGATCGACTTAAATAGAATCTTATTGTTTGTATCTGCAGAAACATATTTATACTAGCACAACTGATCCCAAAATACATTCAGCTAAACCCCGAGATTCTGAATTGCAGCTGCTTCTTATTGTTTAAATTGCATAGAAAGATTATGGTAGACTATCTAGTTTTCTTTTCTGCTTTCAAGTAACATAACTGTTAATGCTTAATGTAAATAACTGGTAAAAAAGTTGACTAAAATAAGAAAACAATAAATCTTCAGTGGATTAGGAAACACATTTTAATTTTCTATATTACATGCCTCTTTTTTATTGGCAGCTTGCACATATTAATGTTTTGCTTATGGCAAATAATCCTGGGGAAAAAAATTCCCCCAGGAATTTTTTCTAGGAGCTAGACAGGGAAAAGAAAAAGAAAAAAGAGGAGGACTTGTGAAACACAGGACTATAGAATATTCTGAAAAACTCAGGTGAAACCTGACAAATAAATACAAATCGCTCTTGAAAAGAAGACGCAATAGTAGATCTTGTCTCCATGTGTAAAGATTTATCCAGACCAAATGATAAAAATGAGAACAACTCTTTCTAAAACTGTGAACTCAAATTGAAATTCTTCCAATGAAGGGATGGAAGCTTCCGTTTACAGTAATCTACTGCCATAAAATGAGAGCACTGGGGCAATTTCTTTTTTTCATCTCTAAGATAGAGGATTCTTAGCATCCTGTAACACTTTGTTCTGGTTTTTGCATTATTTTTGTTCTATACATCTACCAATTGCCAGAAGGAAGGATAACAATGTGTTTGAGATGATCTTAGAAATCTTCCCTTGTCCTTCTGCCTTTCACTGGAAAGCCAGAATAATCACATTTAAAGAAATACTTGACAGAAATATAGTAGAATAAACTTGAGTCTATTTGTTTGACATTGCTTAAAACTCGATACAGGAAATCTAACATTTATTCCCTAACATGCTGCTTTACTTGTCATCTCTTGAATATAATCCATAGCTGAAGATTTGTTGTCTGCCTGTCTTCATTTTACAGACTATGCCCCATGCTTATGGCTTTATCAGAATGTAAAAGCTTGTTGAGTGAATTTGTATGTGAGATAAACTCTGAAAAATTGATCCAGAATACTTAGCTGATTTGGTTTTAGCTGTTACAAACATTACAATAATTTAATACTTTGGCACTGTAATTATGTTTAGCTCTAAAAATAGTTTCCTTGTAGAGTAATAGGATTTCCGTGAGACCTGTGCTGCTTAAGCTCTAGGTTCTTCCTCCTGAAGTAAACAGCATGTTATGGAGATGAGAATAGGAATGGAACTGGGAAAGTATTGGAAAGAAGAAAATCTCCTTATTTTTACTTATTTTTCTTTCTTATTTCGTCACATTTTCTTTTGTAATTTTCCTCTTGCATCTTTCTTCTACCATCTTCACGCACATTCTGCTTCATGCCTTGTGTGTTTGGTCTGCTATTTGCCCTATGGGACTTCCCACCTCCAGCTCACTGGTTTTGCTACTGTGTGTATCTTTCTCCAGTGACCATGCCCGGTTCCTTGCTCTAAGTCTGTGGACACTTTTTTTCACATGTTTATTGTGCTTCATGGCTTCTAAAAATGGACTTAAGGCATGTATTCAAACTGTCTCTGAATTCATACTGAAAGTCAATGCTGTAGCTGAGAATAAAGACCTGGTCATTTAGGTTTGGAGTCATAAGTGACCAGAATACTGTTGGTGAAATATAGGGATTAAGGACGTTAACCAAGGTAGACTATGTTTTTTTCAGACTAAGATTTTTTTCTTTCTTTCTTTTTCTTTTTTTTTTTTTTTATTTTATTAACTCTGTATTGATGTGTTCTTTTTTTTTGTTGTTGTTGTTGTTGTTGTTTTGTTTTGTTTTTTAATTGAAGATACAGATACTGCTTCCTAGGTAAAACTTATTCTTTTCATGGTTTATGTTGTGTTTTAAAACAGTCTTCCTTCTTCTTCTTTGTCCTGTGATTTTGAAACACAAAAACTTAGCAATTCTATCTTGAGGTGTAGAAATGACCAAAAGCATGGATGTACATACTCCTTTGACTACTTAATTTTATGAAGGGACAAGATAAGCTATCCACTGGTTCTCTGATTACATCAACATTTAGGGTTTGGGCGTAAACAACTCTGCCTGGAAGACGAGAAAGCGAGAGGGTAGAAGGAAGGATGGAAGGAAGTAGATAGACAGGCAAATAGGCTGATATAGCTGGTCTGACAGAGTCCATTGGAGGGAATCATTAAGGAAAGTTGGACATTCTTCCAGAAGGAAATCTTAAAGTCACAGGACCTGGCCACTGCCATGTGCCCAAAGATGAGATGGCCGGGAAGGCCAGACTGGCTTTGTCTGAATTCAGGAAGAAAAGGAGAGTTTATGCCCTTTGGAAGAAGGGACAGGCAACTCAGAAAGTCTAAAAGTACATTGCCAGATTATGCAGGGAGAAAATTAGAAGAGCCAAAGCCCAACTTGAACATAATCTGGCTACTGGCATAAAAGACAATAAAAACTGTTTCTATAAATACAGCTGTTCTCCTGCAAAGTGCTATGCACAGAGGCCCAGCTTTTCCAGAAACTAATATTTTTGAGAGACTGAACAAAAAATGTCAGGATTGAGACTCAGATTAAAAACAATAAAATCACATGATTAAAAGAATTCATAACTTCAATCCATAACCATGTAACTAATGATTATCCAGCAAAAAATATGTTATATGGATAGAACTCTTACTGATCCTGCTATATGTATGTAATATATCTTCTCCTGATGTGACATTCCAGGGATCTGTTAGCATTTTAACAGCACTGTGAAATGCCGCTGTGGCATGGAAGATGTGAAGTTATTCCACAGTGAAATGATTTAACAGAATAAGAACAAAAAATTAAATAAAGGATAGTCACAATGCCTGGCAAACCTTTAATCTCCAGAAGCCAGCCTCCAGCAGTTTTGCAGGACTCTAAACAATACCATAACTAAAGTTAATTATCCAAATGATATCATAAAGCTAAGTCAAACATGGCTTTGTGGAGAAACCTCATGCAATTAAATGGGGGAAAAACCTGTAGAATTATGAAGGAAGGAAATAATTTTTTACTCCACTTTGTAAGTGTCGTGGTTTAAGCCCAGCCGGCAACTTGGAACCACACAGCCGCTCGCTCACTCCCCCCCTTTTCCTTCCTCCCCCTGCTCCCGGAGGGATGGGGAGGAGAATTGGAGGAATGTAACTCCCACGAGTTGAGATAACAGCTCTCCAGTAACTAAGGTATAATACAAACCACTACTGCTACCAATAATAATGATAAGAGGAATAACAAGGGAAAAGGACACAACCGCTCACCACCCGCCGATTGATACCCAGCCTGACCCGAGCAGCGATCTGGGCCTTCCAGGTAACTCCCCCCAGTTTATATACTGGGCATGACGTGCTGTGGTATGGAATACCCCTTTGGCCAGTTTGGGTCAGGTGTCCTGCCTCTGCTTCCTCCTGGCTTCCCCTCCTCTCTGGCAGAGCATGAGACTGAGAAAGTCCTTGGTCAGAGTAAACATTACTTAGCAACAACTAAAAACATCGGTGTTATCAGTGTTGTTCCCAGGCTGAAAGTCAAAACCACAGCACTGCACCAGCTACTAAGAAGGAGAAAAAATGACTGCTGTAGCTGAACCCAGGACAGTAAGATATTATTCTTTATTAAAATCTCTACTACAGTGCAAGAATTATTTAGAAAACTGACTCTTTTCTTACAATAACAAAATTACTTTTTTTAAGAGGGTGGGGTGCTTTTCTGTAGCTGGAGTCTATGCTGCTGTCTAATCATAAAACACAAACCAGTATGTTTGAATGACAGCTAATTTATTCAAGCTAAACCACAGCAAAGACAAAGCCATTCATGAAAGCTCACAGTTTAAGTACAGTTTCTAACTTCAGTGAGAGTAACAGACTGCCCTACTTGACTAGTATTTTATGTTAAATAAGAGTTGTTGAGTCAAATCCTGTGTTTTCTCATGATGAGAGCCTGTTCTGTAAGGTCTCTAATCCAGTTTTGTCCTTTACATATTGCTTGAGAGGTGTCAGGAGGGTGAAAACTAGACAGGAAAGAACTCCTTTGCTGGGGGGACTTAACAGTGCAATCTCCTTCCCCTTCCAGTTACATACTGGAGACAGGTGCAGGTGTGATGAAGGGACTCCCCTATCAGGACTTCTCCTGTCTGAAACTGCTACTGTTCACTTTCTCTTAAGGTTTTGTTTTCTCTAAAGACTCCAAGTTAATGTTCAGGCCA
Organism: Nestor notabilis; assembly: GCF_000696875.1. Classification (NCBI taxonomy): domain Eukaryota; kingdom Metazoa; phylum Chordata; class Aves; order Psittaciformes; family Psittacidae; genus Nestor; species Nestor notabilis. The sequence continues at coordinate 44,547 of NW_009924199.1, read as the reverse complement.
GAGTTGTATGTCCTAGGAGTAATAAAGTTCCCTGGGCTCAAGGTGCTCACCCATTTTTTGTAAGGGGTATTCTTTAGTTATATACTTCCAAGTATAAAATTAAAGTTAGCGAAAAAGCACCTGTAAATACTTCTGTATGTCTCTTGTTTTGCAATTGTTTTCAAATAATACACTTGGAGACTGAAATTCCAATAATTCTTCCTGCTTTACTGTCCCCATACTGTTCCATGTCTGCCTCAAACCACACAGATTGCTGTCCCTGTAGGATTGCTCATGAAACAGCTCCTCATCACCCCACATTTTAGTCAGCCTGAAATAAACCATCTCAAATCTTTTTACTGTACTATGGTATATTGAATACTGTGAAGTTTCAGGAACTGCTCCCTAAAATGTTCAGCGAACCTTGATATGGGAAGAACTGACTCCATTAGACTGGGAGGATGAATGGCTGCCTCATTTTAATCTACTGACACATATGTATGCAAACTTTAAACATTCACTGTGATTGTCCATACTCCTTTACAGGTTGCTTTTCTCCCAGATGCAGACTTATGGCATCTGTTACAAAGCCACATTCTGTGTGGCACTGGACACTACATTTGGATAGGGAGTTGGATAATTGTATGCCATGTTTCCTGTGATGGTTTTACTTTCTTGTTTGTTTTGAAACTAGTGAAATTGGATGACTTTATACTTGAGGAATGTGGGGTTAGTTTGGATTCCATGCCTACTTTGTTTTTGGCTTCTTTTCCCTGCCAGCAGGGATATCAATTGTGATAGTAGGCTAAGTAATAATTAATGGGGGTTTTGAGAGCTATTAAACAGTTAGGGTCTGCCAAAAGTTACCATGCCCTGGTATCTTAGATACAAGAGCTATTTCATTGTACTTGTCATAGTGTATCTCTCTGGGATTTTATGATGTCGTAACAGTTGGCAATTTGTGGCTTACTGATACTGACAACTAGATGTATGAAAGCATCAGTTCATTTAGCACCAGCATGCTTATTAAACACTATTTCTGAAACATGAAATGAAGACAGCTGTGTGTTGGTAAACAATTTTCAAAAACAATTTAAAACGTGGAAGGTAAAAAAGGAAAAGAATTTTTTTTTTTCTAAGGAAAATATTTAACTGGCACACACACAGAATACAGGGTAATATTTTGTGAAGCTTGAAAATTATTGTCTTCAAGAGTTTTTGAGAATGTATGTCTTCATTATGAGCATGGTTGAGTGATACTTTTTGATTAATAGTTCACTTTCCAAGAAATTAAATTTTGGTCAGCCTGAAACTCATCAGAAATCTCACTTAAATTCCATAAGTCATTTTGTCTAAAAAAAGCAAAAAAAAAAAGTAAAAGAAAAAAAAAGTAATTTTAGAAATATTCAAGTAGTGAGGACATCTTGAAAATGACAGTTAGAAAAGGCTTTATTATAAAGGTGAACTAGAGTTTTGGTACTGTTAATAAAACAAACTTGTGGTAGTTACAGTGTTTATCTGAAGTACAGAAGGAATTCAGCTCCAGGAACAGAACAGAACAGAATAGAATGGAACAGACTAGCATAGACTAACATAGATTAGACTAGAATGGAATGGAATAGAATGGAATGGGACAACACAGGATAGGATAGGATAGGATAGGATAGGATAGGATAGGATAGGATAGGATAGGATAGGATAAAGTAACTTCAGTTGGAAGGCACCTACAACAATCATCTAGTCCAGCTGCCTCACCACCTCAGAGCTGAACAAAAGTTAAAGCATACTATTAAGGGCATTGTGCAGCTGCCTCGTAAACACAAAATACATCTGAGTAACCCAGTTTTCCAAACAAAGTTTTGTTGTTTGGTTTTGTTTGTTTCTTTTTTTCTGTACCCTTCCTGATACATTATATGATCAAATACATTTAGACCAAATGAGAATTGGAATATTTTGTTTAAAGGAGGGCATTTGTGGCAGCAAGGAACAAAAAAAGCCCTTCTTGAGGATGCTCTTTACTCCAGTGACTAGCACACTCACTGGGTTGAGAAAGAGCAAAAATAGTGTTGCTCTAAATATTTATTTTTAATAAAACAAGTGGGTGATTTTAATCCATGTCCCTTACCTTCCATAAGAACATCTGAACTGTGCAGCTAGACATGGCATAGCCTCTGCTGCCTTCTCCTTCCTCATTTGGGTAGTTTGTTGTAATACACTCATGTCTTTCCCTGCTCATGTTGCAGTGAAACCATATAATTGCTTTTAAACAAGTAACTAGCTGTTGGCCAAATAAAATGTTTATTTTGAATAGGAAATGTGATTTATGTGTGTAAGAAATGTGATTTATTTGTGTAAGAAATGTGATTTACTTTATTTACCAGAAAAGTTCCTTATTTCTAATACAAGTAATTCTGTTACTACATATGTGTATATAATCATAAATCTAGTTACTACACAAAGAAACTCCACAATTATTTTCACAGTGCTAATGTGAGTTATCCAGACATCTGAAGATGTGTGCTTTCTGTTCATAAATGTCAGTGAAATGGAGACCACTGTTTACCTAGGTATCCTCCTTAAAACCCAAGATCTGCTATGCAACAAGCATGTAACATCCACTGCATTTTAATCAATATTTTTATTTCTTTTTTTCAAAAAATTTTTATGACAAAATAGAGTTGTTGATACATCAGTTAGAGCTGGTATTTCTGGCAAGGAAAATAGCTTGTGTCTGCAGTATGTTGAGTACTTTCCAATGACAGATCCCCAGTCACCACAGATGTGGTTGACGTCTTGGAGAATATCCAGATGAATGTACTGGGGGAACAAAGCAACAAGTTGCTGCAAAGTACTGCAGAGGTTACTTCCATTCTGTCAACAGCTGCAGTCATATTGAATTTCACATAGACATGGAGTTACTTAAAAGATACCACAAAATACTTGTGTGTTTTTAAAAACTTGTATGAGACTCTAGATAATATGTTATCATTTAAAGTCAGAAAAAATCCTCTTCTGCAATCAAATCTGTAAACAAACAAAAATGCAGATCACAAAACCATTTTTGTAGTGTTGAGGTAACTACATTGTTAGGCAATGCTAACAAGTATAGATTTGAATCTGTCTAGAATGCAGTGGGTTAGCCTTGGTTAATAGCTGAACTGCTACCTAGCTGCTCCTTCCTTCCTTCCTTCCTTCCCTCAGTGGGATGAGGGGTGAAAATAAAAAAAAAACCATGCAAACATTTCAACATGGGTTGAAATGATGACAGAAATTGTTTGCCAGTTACTGTTGCAGGCAAGATAGACTCAACTTGGAGAAAATTGACTTAATTTATTGCCAATTAAAATGGATATAGAATCATAGAACCATAGAATAGTTAGGGTTGGAAAGGACCTTAAGATCATCTAGTTCCAACCCCCCCTGCCATGAGCAGGGACACCACACACTAGACTATGTCGCCCTATATTTAATTGTAGGAATGAGAAACAAAAGAAATAAAAAGACAAATATTAAAATCCTTTCTCTTTCCCCAGGCTCAACTTCATTCCTTCACTCCAGACTCCTTTGCCCCCACCAGCCTGTGCAGCAGGACAGGGGGTAGGATTACAGTCACTATACAGCCTCTTCTCTCTTCTTCTCCTTCCTCTTCAAGTTTTCCTATGCTCCAGCATGGGCTTTTTTATGGTCTGCAGTCCTGTCATGGAAAATCGGGTTCAGTGTGGGTTTTCCATGAGCCACAGTTCCTTTGGGAATATCCACTTGCTCCAGTGCAGAGTCCTCCATTTGCTGCAGGAAGTACCTGCTCCTGCACTGGGAGCACCTCCTCTGACCTTGACATTAGCTCTGCTGTTCCTCACTCTTTCCCCCACCCGGCTCCCTCTCCCTTTCTTCTCTACTTGTCCCTCAATTTTTTCCCTTTCTGAAGTATGTTTTCATAGAGGCACTGACAGCTTTGCTGATGGGCTCAGCTGTAGGCTGCGTTTGGTCAGGTTTTGTCTGGCACAGGACAGACCCTAACCTCTTCTCACAGACACAATCCCTGCATTAAGCAAAAGGCAACAAGTCCTGCTGGGAATCAAAAAAGTTAGTACTTTGTTGTCGTTGTTTCAAAATATCTTCCATCTCGGTACACAAAGAAATGCTATCACCTCTACCTATGCACATTAGTGCAAAATTATTCCAGGGCCCAGCCTTAAGTTACCTTCAGGCCACTGTACACTGATTCTCATTTTCTGAGATGATTAACAATTAATTTCTTTCAATTTCCAGATGGAGTTTTTCCTCATTTTGTGATCAATGCTAATTGATTAAATTGTGTAAAGAAAAGCCATTTTTGTCAGAGTCCTAAGAGTAGAATGAAGCCTCTTGCTTCACCACATAGCTTCACTGTCATGATTGCCTCAAAACTTCGTATCCAGTGACACTAGGCTTCCCTATTGCCACACCACAACCACCAAGAGACAGTGTGACAAGGCACAGCATGGTATGCTAAGAATTGAGTTCAAAATGTAATCCTAAATTATGTATTGACTCTTGTAACAGAAGTTATACCCTGAATATTAATGTCACAACTTTTTGTAGTGTTAGGCTTCTTTGTTATGACTACAACAAAGACAGGAAAATGGAAAGATTATGTTACATTAATGTTGGATGATCTTGTTTAGAATTCTGATATTTCTCTATAAGCATAGAAAGTGACCAAATCAGTGAGAAACTTGAGTTTCACATGCTAGAGATGTCTTCAGATCAATTATTTGTATTGTATTTTAAACTCCATCTCTACTCTTGCAGAATAAGCCCAGGAATAACAGGTTGTCACAAGAAGCTTTCACACAGACATTTCTATTCTGCCTGCTCCTGCTTAATCCCCTCTGGCCAGGACCTTACAGTGCTCCTTGGGAGATTTCTTAATGTAAAAAATGCAAGAGGGAACATAGTAAGAGACTGGTGCTGGTGAGAACCAGGAGGTAATGTTAAACCACTAAGAATGAAATCATCTCAGCCAAGTTTCTTCTTTTATGACAGAAGCAGAATTGTGTTGGATATGTGTAGAAAGACTTCTGCAAAATCAAAAGTAAGGAGGAACAGCCAACTGCATAGCTGAAAAAGTGTTTTTTCCTGGGATTTGCCATAAACCCAAATTAGTAAAAGTAGAAATGTGATGCAGGGTGTACACAATTCTTTCAAACCTGAATAGGATTGAAATGCATATGGAATAATACTGATTGCCTAACTGTTTTTATCAATCTGAGCTGATAGGAGAAACAGTTCAGGTAACTTCTTACATTATTAAAGCACATTGAAGACTACGTTGTTAAAATTCAGACAGTATACAGCTACAGACAAGGGAAAGGTAGGCTTAACTAATCTTTGTATTCTCCTGGGGGTTTCTGGTCTGTTTTAAAGGACAGGGTGAATTGTAGCATGATTTAGATTTTCTGGCTTGCCCAAATCCCTTTCCCTGCAGAATCCTAAATTCATCAGTAATGCCCAGAACTTTCAGAAGGGTTTATGTTGCTGATATCATCACATGCCAAACCTTTGGGGGAGCCTGAGGAAAGCAGCCTACTGCTTTCGCCTTCATTTTCTCATGGGAGAATTCTCCCAGGGTTAAGATAAACTTTCTAGGGATCCATTTCTACCAATCCAGGAATTAAACAGGAACTCATAATGTCAGTTCAGTATGAAAATCTCTGAAAGTCTGATATGGGGACTTCCTGCATTTTATTTTTAGCTAGTTATTTTTCTGCTTTGCATTCATTATATAAAATCTGCTCAAGATCACATATATTTGGCAATCTCAGTGAACAGTTCATTAAATTAGGGATTATTTTGCACTACTGGGTAGCTTTGTTAGGAAAATGACCTGAACTATTCTAGGTCAAGGTTGAAGGTATCAGCAAACTCTGGTGGACAGACTTTTTAGGTATCCTGGTCACTGGTACTCTTTCGGTTTTGATGACCTCAAAAAGCTAACTACATATCACTAAACACATTCTGTGAAGGAAAAAATACATGGTACTTTGCTGAACATTGTGTTACACTTGGGCCAAGCAGGCCATATATATATACCATGTTTCTACAGAAGCTCAGTTTTTATAACTATGTTATAAACCACTCAAAGTCATATTTTATTTTTCATGAAAATACTGGTGTGTTTCTAACAATGTGGAATGAAAGAAAAGACACAGAAACAAAGGAAAAGAATAGTAATAGAGGAGCTACCTAAAATGCACAGCCCTGTGTTTGAATCACAGGATCGATGCACAATACACAGAAGAAGTTATAGGTGACAGAACAGCCCCCAGGGAACTCAGGCTGCTGATGGCGGATTCTACTTATAGCTATCCAGCAGGGACATACTGAGGACAGGATGGCGTCTTAACTGTTGTCCATCTCTATGGCTTACTTGTCTAATAGTCATATCTCTTTCTGATCCCCCTTTCAAAGAAACACAGCTGAGCCTTTTCTTCTTTTCTGGAAGCTCAAATGGAGCTACTCTTCTAAAACACAGCAGGCAGTGAGTAGCAGTGATAGCTCTGAGGAGCTTAAGCATTATACTTCACCACTTGAAACATTACCCTAAAATAGGTGACATCCAAGTTCATTTCCCCCTTTGGTTTGAAATAATTGAAACCAACACTCTCCAGTGCCCTCTCCAGCAGGCTTCCCATGCCCCCAGCATGGAGAGGCAGCAGCTTTCTTCAGAGCTATTGAGCTCTGCAGAAAAGAATGCACAACTTGCCTACTAAAATAAAGAAAGTAAAAGTAGCGATGACTTGGTTCACGAGTAATAGAAAGCACTCAGGAAAATATAGTCCTGGATCCAGATGTTGCTGTTAGGGCTGTTCATTTCATCTTGTACCCAGTGATTGTTTCAAAGTGCTTCCGTGAAGTTACAGAGTCAGTATTAGCCTGAGTGGTAATTCCATTGCTGAGGGAAGATAACTTTGATTTTAATGAAAGGCGTTATAAATGTAAACAAATAAATTATTAAATACTTACATGAGAAATGAAATAAACCTTTTCTGGAGGTGTCTACACAGTTTTACCTTGGCTCTGGTTGTCTCTGTCTCTGTCCAGATGCACTACTGCCTCTTTGACGATACTTCGAAAAGTTCATGAAATTCTGATATTACAGAACTTGCTTTGAGAAGCAAATACAGTATCTCAGTGATATTGTAGCACAAAGCATAGGCAAAGCAAAGGAAAAACCAAGAATATATTTATATGCTATTTTAAAAATACTTTTTTTCTTTTCCTTTCTATTAGCAAAATGCAGTAGCACTGCAGATATTTATGTAGTATAGGAAGTACAGAAATCCCAAAGCACATTCCAATTATGAATGTGATTTATATTTTATGGGCAAAATGAGTTATTTCCCTAAGCACATTGTTTTCTTTTATCTGTGTGCTTCCTTTAATTCTGTCAATAACCCAGCATGCATCTGCTTTCTGCTCATAGACTTTTTTTGGAAGATAATAGAAATAAATATGCACAGTAGATAGAACTATTCATGGGTAACATAAAAATACCTGCTGTTCATCAAGATTTCTGCTTGTTAATTACCTGGAAAAATTGGGCACGATAATTTTTCTGTTTTTAGCTGAAATAGTGGAACATATAAGCATGAAAAATAAAAGTAACTTCTTAGTTAGAGGTATAATGAAATGCTAGATTTGCATTCATGTTCTAAGATGTACAAAATGCTCACTTATTATTTATGGCTTGAAGGAATATTTTAACACCTATATAATTTTAAGTATTAAATTATTCTGCAAGTTCCAACATACATGATGAAACTGTCCAAATTAAAATCATTTGGTGCAGGAAAAAAAATCATACCCAAACGTACATAGATAATAAATGATAAATAAATAAATAAATCTTATTAATAAAAAAATAAAAAATCAAATTTGATACATCAGATGAAGTGTGTCAAATGTGTTCAAATACATGATGTTATATGGTAGTATGTAAATAATTTCCCCTCCCTTACCTTGAAGTGTAGAATCATGGGGTGAGCGACTTGGTAAAGTATGAAAAGAAGAGGATAAATTTTTTTCTTTAACAATAAGAAAACTTCTCAGCTGTAACAAAAATTACTGTGGATATTTTTGCACTTTATTGGCTAAGACAGAACAACATGCCAATGTCATTTCCCTGCTTTCCTGTGCATCTCTCTTCTTGTGGATTTAGATCCCTTTCCCTAAGGAACACCACAAGAAGGATCCCATCACAAATGGGCAGGAAAAAAATCTGCTAAAATATATGTCTGGTTGCAATCAATCTATACAGCTTCTCAAATGTCTGAAGCAGTAAATACCAGGCTTGGGATGAATGCAAATTTATCTAATGATCTGGTTTTAGAGCTGCTATATATACTGAAATTCAAATGAGCGCGTGTGGCTAGGGATTGCACAGATGGCCTCTTTGGGATTCAAATTCACCTCTGTCTTGCCTCTAGTTTTTTTAGCAGTGTGCACTAGAAAATCTAGGGCATTTGCTTGAAGGAGGCTTTCCCATACAAATTAGAATACTTTACAAACTCACAATACCCTTCAATTCCTGGTTCCTGTCAAATATTCTCCTATCACAAACATTGCAAAGCTGTACAGTGAGTGATTACATTTTATTAAAATTTCTAAGCATCAGAGTAATAGGTTTTAATGGAACATACTCACAGTGTCTCAAGAGCAAACACTCTGATGTCTTATAACATGAAATCTATTATTCTTATGAAAAAAACCCCACATTATAAGAATAGTAGAAAACTGGCCTGAGAAATCAGAAGCCTCTACCAACCCTGTGCTCCATCACACAAGAAACTTTAGAGAACTACCCTTTGTCATGGTGAGTATAAAGCAGGTGATAAGAAGCTGACCTTGAAAATGGACAGTGTAATGATATCTTGGTTTCTGAAGGCTTAAACATTAGAATTCTGACTGCTTACTGTAATTATAAATGAGCTATTACCAATATGTGAAGTGTGGTTAAGTTATAGTGTACTAAATATGTGAATTTAACGTAATCCAATAAAATTTAATTATGCCATGTATGCCTACTATTCTAAAAACCATAATAAACTTTAAGGTATAGTAAAGCTTAGAACAGAAACGAAAGGTAGATAGTAGCAGAACACAGAGGAAGTTGACAGTTTTAAGTATTGTTGAAGTCCAAAGTTAAGTTTTAGTAGCACAGAATGGAACTGATAAAGCAAAACCCAAATTTGAAATTGAGTTTTGCAACTATATGTAGACAGACTGACCAGGACCCCTAACCCCACCCCCCCGAAAAAAAAAGAAGATGGTGCATTTGTGGGAATCTGTGCATCTGTTCCTAAATGTGAAGATTCTTTGGATCACTTAGGTTTGAAAAGCACAACCAACAGAATTACTAAACTTTAAAAAGACTAAGTACACATCCTAGTGACTATCTATCTGAATGATCTGTTGATAAGTAAATAGCAGCCTGAACTGCTGCACCCTTTTACTTAGAAATACATTCTGATTAGTAATATAGCAATAATATTCTTTGCACAGAATTGGTCATTTTCTAGACAACTTTACTTTTGAGTCCTGACTGGATTTCCATATAAGTGATGAAACATTTGCTTATGAGAAGTATGGGTCCAAAGTTGCCAACCATCACAGTAGTCAGACCAGTTTGTCTAGATTTTTACTTCTACTCAAATGTTAAAAACATAACCTAATTTGTAAAATCTGTATTAATGAAAACTCTTTATAGATGTTTGCTACTTTTTAAGTTTAATTTCTTATAAAATCAATGGCTTTGTTTAAAGACAGTAATATTTTTTACATATTTTAAAAAAACTTTCAAACCTGTAATTCAAATAATTATTTTTTCACCAAATAATCATTGAGTCTGGAAATATAACTGGTTGTGAAGCTATCGAACCTCAACTTTCAACACACATTTTCCCTTAAATATTACTTTAGGAAAACAAAATAAAAATTCAGGTAAACATTTATTATTTGTATTTTATTTCTAATTATTTAATTAAATTTGAAAAACAATAATTTAAATCACAGAAAATTATTTGTGTGAATGGGTAAGAGAATGTTCTGTGTTTTCTCTGACTGTGGGAACATTTTACTTTTCACTGTAGATGTATAGGAGTTTAGTTTAATATGAAGTTATTAACAACAAGGTAGAAGGATGAATTCAGAAAATAAACAAACAAACAGGTTTGTAAATATGTTATGCTAAAAAAAACCCAAAATCAAAACCAAATCCAAACAGTGATTTTCATTTTTAGCTTTGAAGATGTCATATCCAGGTTCAATCAAAAAACAAAAAAAGCAAACTTTTTTTTTTTTTTTTTAAGAATAAGAACAAATGCAGAACAAATTGGTATCAAATTTAAGATAGCTGATCATGATTTCTTCACAAAGTAAAGCAGTAAGAAACACAGGAAAAGTGAAGCTTGTATAGAATGTTTATAATATAAGCATCTAGAGAAACAAACAAACCAAACCAAAATCTTAGACAAAATTTTAAAGGATCAATCCTAAAAGAAAAATACAGAAGTGATAGACAGTGAGTAGAGTGTATTTTACTGCATAGTGGGCATTAAGTTCCTGGTTATCAACTGCTGAGGATCTTCAATGGAAATTCAGGACCAGCTAGTTTTACTGCTGAGATAATTAGTTCTTGTTGGGCTGTTTTCTTGTAGAACCCTGTTCAGCAGAGCTTTTAAGCAGGTGGCATATTTACAAACATGAATTCTCAGAGTTTAAAAGCCTCTCACAGTTTGGTACAGGATATATACGCAAGTCCTTTGCCAAATTATGGCCATAATGTTTCTACGGATATCTATAACAGAGGATTCTGTGTAGTATGAAACCATTCTGACTGTTCAGTTAGTATCAGTTCATACTGTGGGCTGGGATAATGTAGCATCTTTGTTATATATTTAGTGGTTTCAGTGTTTGTCTTTTGAAAAATTTATATTATATGGAAATACTGAAATTGAGTCACTGACACAGAAGCTCCTGACAGATATTCCTTTACCAGTATCAGCAGCATAGTGAGACTACCAGCAGCCTGCCCCCTGTCCAAAATAGGCAGCATCCTGCCTATGTTGCCCACATCATTTATGTCAGGTGTGCTGCTCTCCAATCACATCACCATTAGTAGAACCAAAGGGCAGCACAATTTTTACCCATGTACAAAAGGCATTTGCATAATCAGTTGTTGCAAGATGACTGGGGCACCACATGACCCTGGCAGTCTACTGGAGCCAAGGCATTGCTTATGATCTTGTGACTGCTGCTGGTGGCTGGGTGAGTTGCCACCACTGGTGCATTGTTGCTCATCTTTCCTACTGCCTCAATAAAGCTTTGGTTTGTAACGTGTGGTCAGATTCCGTTACAGTTCAGACCACAGAAACATTTCTCCATTGTAATGTTTATTTTCTAAGAAAATTTCTAAAAAAAATTCTCATATATATGTCTACTTGTATCCGGGTACCAAAGTATATATATAAAAGTTTTATACATGTTTTTAAATTTGTAAAGATTTTGGATGCAGCTTACCTATGAATTCAGATTTACAAATGTTTGTACTCTACAATTTCAGTGGCTATTGTAAGCTTCATTGATGATGGGATGAGAAATACAGATGAAAGCAGAATGGATGCCAAGACCCTTCTTCCAGATATGACAGGCAGGCTTGCTTTGCAATGTAACACTACATATTTTAGCTTGTCACTTGTTTAGTATAATTTTATCCCAGTTTTATTTTGCATTTTAATGAAAGTATTGAAATTCAAAATGACATGCCTACCTGCTTAGTCTTACTACAGTTGGATTTTCAAAACACAGAGAATAAAGATATGCTTTTTTTAATCTAGCAAGAGATTTTGTTGTGAGACTCTCTTTAATGTTACGAATTAAAGACAAAGGTACCTAGCTTGAATTGAATGGGTATGAATACACGCATTGCATTAAACAACGTTGCAAAATGTAATTGTCATGTGGAAATGACACTTTTCTGACTTCAAGGTGGTGGACAAATTTAGAGATGTTTTATTGCAGACTGAAATCATTGCTCACAGGTCAATTCATACAACAAGGATTTTATTAATGCTGGCTGATGAAAAATCAGCTTGCATGTCCATAATGTGATTCAGCACACCATCAAAAAAACAGTTTAATAGCAACTATCAAAAACCCCTCAACACCAACCCCTAGTCCCCCTAAAACCTCAAAATTCTGTGTGTAATACATTTAACAACATGGTCGGTTTAGCCCACAGAGGGTTAAAACATGGAAGAGTGATAAGAATTTATACCCAAAACAAAAGAGCAAAAGAGAAGTCCTTTTCCTGTTTCATCAAAATTTATTTTTATATATATTATTTCATCCCTTTCCCTCATTCGCCTCCCAAGTTAACCTACAATAAGAGTATTAAGGGAAAACAGAAGAGTGCTACAGGGATTTAATTTATGTTTCTGTGTTTTATGAGAGAAGAAAAGAAAAAACTTTTATGTTAAATATTTTCTGTAAACCTCTGGTGTTTTGTAGAAATATTAGAAGTTTTTAGAATTCATTTTATGCACAGGTAAAGCATGCATACAGAGCCTTGAAAGAGTATGATTATTAAATTATATAACGTATAATTGAGTATTTGTGTTGAAAAGCATTTTCTCAAAAAGCCTCTTAGTCAACTTCTCAACTGAATGACTCTTTACTTGTAAAAAAATAAATAGATAACTGTTTATTTTTTGGCAGGCACGGGGAAGACTAAATAAAAAAAAAATGCCCAGACATTTACTACACTGACACAAAAACAGTCTTTGGGTTAGTTTATGTAAAGCACAATGAATGTCAAGGTATGCATGTAGTCCTGTAGACTGAATTAAATAGTAAATATTCCCTAAACTTCAGTGCTCTTTGTGCTTGCCACGTGTACCTTATTGAGAAAAAACAAACAAACAGCTTGTTCATAGAAATGCATGTGAAATTTATTACTGTTTACACGGCCTGGAATTGGGCATTGGCTTTACTTAGTGTTGGTTTAATTCCCTCCTTCTCCTTTCATTCTTTCCTCCCTCCTTCCCCTGATGATTAAAAGCATCTAGACTATACAAATTTGGGGTGGTCTAATTAATATGATCTTCAGGAGGAAAGCAAAGAATTAGCAAGATGTGCTTTTCAATGGAACAGATGTATTTTAACATGGCCAAGGGACCTCTGAGCCTGGCCTCTTCCAAGCTGCTGACAGAATACGTTAGGGTGGTGCCTTTACAAATATACTGAACACTTAATCTGTATGTAGTTGACCTCATATTCTATGTACAAGGTCAACAAGCGTATCTCCATTTCAGTCACAACTAATTCCACCTGTAACAGATGCTCTTTGTCTGATCCCCTTGTCTCTTAAAATTAGGTCTTCTGTCTACTCTGAGCTCAGACTTTCCTTCCCCTTTACCCTTTGATTCTTGCAATTTTGAGAGTCATCTGGGTTCTTCCAGAGTTGCTTATGTGTCCCACTGGCAGCATTTCCTCTTCAAAGTATTGTTTAATTGCCTTGACACCTAAGGGTGTGGATGAAGTAAAGGCATTTTAAGTTGATGCTGGTACATTGCATAGCTAAAGTTCAGAAAACAAATAAATGAACAAAGTAGAATGAGAAAGAAAAAAACAGTTATCATGTACATTAAATACTGAATCTAAAGAGTTCAAAGAAGTTGAATATTTTTTATGAGAACTAAGACTATACATGGTTTTTACAGCCATAACAAAGTTATGCTCCATCCCTGGCAGTGTTCAAGGCCAGGCTGAACAGAACCTTGAGCAACATGGTTTACTGTGTGATGTTCCTGCCATGGCAGGTTATGTGTTAACTTTGAAATGTATATATAAGACAAATATCTTTGAAATTCTAGTGTGCTTTTACTCTGTTTTTATGCAGCGTGTACTTATCTGCCTGCCCAACAGTGCTTCTTAACAATTTCACTAGATACAGAGCAGATAGCTAACAGTGAAAGATTAGAAGCACCTCTAGAGTGAAAATAAAAACAAAATAGCTTCCTAAATTATCTAACATCCTTTTCACAGTTACTGCAAGATAATGATACTTGTGTAATTACTGCTTTTATCACAAAAAAAAAAAAAAAAAGGAATTATGTTTCAGAATCATTTGCAACTTGCTCAGATTTCTACCATAAGAAAACAGTAAGGAAATCTACATGGGAAAAGATTTATTTCTCAATAATGTAGCTAAATACTTCCTGGTTGTATTTTGAAATAGCTAATGATGTCACTCAAAACGTGTAATGACTACCTATATTTGAAATGCTTATGCATGTGAGCAATACTGTTGTGTCTGCTTTTTCGAAGTACTCCAGGAAGGTGAGTCTGCCAATGCTGTACAGTTTAGGTTCTCTTTGCACCAAATGTATAGAGACTTACTTTGTATGCTTTGTTTTACAATGCATGTGCATGTTTTAGTACAAGCACAGCTTGTTGTCTGTGTTTGGGGTTTTTATTTGCTTGTTTGATGTTTGTAGTGGTATTTTGTTAATGGTCTTTTTTTATTATTGCTACTGTTTTTTAAAATTCCCTCATAGTCTACACATACCAAAGCTTTGGGGGACTTTTTTGCACCAGTTTTTATCAAAATTGTCACACTGCTTTTTTTATGGTTGGTTTTTTTTCTCTTGTTGCTTTTTTTTTTTCTTTAAAGAAATGTAATTTTGTATAACTTACCTCATTTACTTTTACTTGGACAGAATAATGGTCTGTTATTAGTTGAAATGTTGAATTATGAATTTTCTCCTTCAGTTCTTAAAAAAATCCCAAACTTCTTAAAAAAACCCCAGTTTATGCAAGAAACCAGATGTTTCATCAATTCTAATTGAAAGCAAAATCATTCTGGAATCTTTCATGTACTTCCTATTGGCAAGAAAACTAATTTTACATAATCAAGCAGAACACATGCTGTGCAAGAGGTCTGGCTTTCAGACCTAGCTGGTAATACTGTTGTGATATTATTATCAGTAATGTGCTGTTATAAACAGCAGAAAAAATATAAGTTTATTTCAAATGGTTCAGGTAAATAGTTACTGCAAATTTAAAATAAGAAACTTTTTAGTATTATTTTAAGCAAACCACATTGTAGATAAATGTGACAATTTGAAAACATCTCACTGGGAATAATGACCATGAAGATCATGCGCATTTGAGACATCTCAATTCAAGTACTCCTGATATGAAGAAACCCAGTCACCTAAGGTAACAATGTGATTATTGCTGCCCCAAAAGCAGTGGCAGATTTGACTTGTCGCTTCCATTTTTTTTAATTTTTTTCTCAGAAGGCTTCTAAGTCAGTCATTTTAATTAACTTGTGGATTAAACTTGGTGTACACATCTGTAGGCTGGGAGTAATTTTGTGTTAAGATAACAGGCCTGCAGCTTTGGAGCTAAAAATCCATGGCATACTGCACATGTTTTGCCAGTCAGTTGTGTAGATCTGTAAATGCATGTGAAACTTAATGCCTTAATAGATACACATTAACCTGGTAACAAAAATGTTCTCCAAAATATTTTTCAGACATATAACACGTTATATGTTTTTTAAGTTTTTATTACATATTTTGGTAACAAGCCATGGTTATGATGAAGGGGCTGTTAGAATTTAGTGTTAACTGTTCTGCATCTTCCACTGTTCTATTCCATTTCTGCTTCTTCACATTCTCTAAAACTCAGCTCCAAACAGTACTTAGTAATTCTTTCATGGAAATCAATGGAAATTGTAGTCACTGTCTGTATGATAGGATTTATTTCTAAAAAGCCTCACTAAAAAAGCTCTTCTTATGATGCTGATTTTCAAAGGCTGTACCTAAATAACGTGCAAACGGCAAAGCCATTTGCTCTGGAGGAGCTGAATACTCTCATAACATATTCTTGAAGTTCCACACTGCAGTTAAGGTTGGTCGTGACTTTGTATCATGAATCCTGAACTCTAGAAACTCTTCACATCTATAATTAAAGCTAATGATATATAATCAGCTGCTGTTAATGTAAAATGAAGACTTGTATTTCTGGAATAGTATCTGCTAAACATATTCTATCAAACAATTAAGTCAGCTCTGTAGAAAATGCTTTATTGCTGAAACATCAAATACTGTCTCCCTCCTCTTTAATACACAGAAAAATGTGAGTTTTACATTAAATAATACAGGCATTTTTCCACACTCTAAGACAATAGTATGATACCATTTATGCTGCTTTGATGCCTATCTCCCATATATATATGGGGATGAAATAGAGCCCTTTTTATTATTTTGTAGCTTTGAGACAGGAAAGTGGTCAACCTGACTGTCATGGTTATTAGCATGTTTTTTATGTGGTTTATGATATTGATTATTAAGCAGTTGTCTCTGGAAGAGTCAGTTTCAGGATAAAACATAAGATGGTTCTGGTATTAAAAGTAGGTGATACATTAAAAAAAATTAAGAACTTATAAAAAAAAAATTCCCTACAGATTTTATAGTTTTTTATTTCTGTTAGAGATGTACAAAGCCTGAGAGATATATGGTCATTTATTTCATATGGTTGTAAAAAGCCAGGAAGGGACATTTTCCTATCAAATGATCTTGGTCTTCTCCTGTCATAGTTTAAATAGTTTTGTATTTTACAATTTTTCTTAATAGTTCCCTAAGAGTATGAGTGTTGTCATAATTTTTACATTCCAGGATTTTCTATTATTTTAAAGAGTAATCTAAAATCCAGAGTCCTTATTAGCAATTTCAACTTTGGGGCATTTAAATTGTAGACAGAGAGCTGCTGAATTGGTAATGTAAATTTAAATTTGAATTTTAGGAAGATAAATGAAAACCAAATTCCTTACCAAGCTATAATACTCTTTAAAATGTACTCTTCCTGCAATGCAGTTCAGGTCCCATGGCCTTTAACAACTTCTCTCTGTAGCCTCTGATATTAAATTGCTTTGGCCTTTATATGTCCTCATAGTGTGATAGCATATCTTCTATCCAGTTAAATTGCCATAAAGTCCTGGAATGCTTGATAAAATACAAAACAGAAAACCAAAAGAAAAACTGGTGTCTTGTTTGTAGGGAAGTTGCAAACACTTCTGCCTCCCTCTGGAACTAAGGAGAACAAAAGACTCTAAAAGACATCTCCAGAAACATGAAGTGTGTTGTGAGTGTTTTGAAGGCAAGGAGTACAAAAAACAAATGTGAAAGCAATGTTTAAACTCAGTTCTTTTTAGTTAGGAGCTCAGAAAACTGCTTATTTTAATTTCTTATGGTCTTCAATGACAGAAAATTCATGTCAACTGTCTGTAGTCCCAATCATAATGTATTTGTTTGGCATGTTTAAAAATAACTTTGTCCTTCAGATTTTTAAAATAAAAATGAAGATACTTACATATTAAAAAAAAAAAAAAACCAAACCAAAAAACCCTGAACCTCCCCCTAAAATCCCTCCACATTTGAATAGGAAACGTGTGACAGGAAATTATTATTTGCACCATGCTGAATATAAGAGAAAAGATGTCTGTGTGTGGGTTGCAAGTGAAGAGAGTTATAAAAGGAGCACTACAAATAGAAACAAAACCAGTGTAGTATCACAGAATTAAAAGGTTACTGTCTCTTAACAACACGCGGGAATGACATGGGATGACTAAGGAGATAAGAGCTTTCAGGCAAAAGGAGAGAATGCAGGACAAGAGCAAAGCAAATATACTGTCCTGTGGGGCAGTTCACCTAAAGACAAGGCACAAACAGTTTTCTGCCCTTCTGTTCACCTGCTAGATTCCCCAGAAAGAGCAAAGAACATGCCATATGGAAGTTTGAGAAGTGCTGTCTGAAGAGGTGAAATGCTCTGCTACGGAGACTGACTTGTGTAACATTGTAAATTGACAAGACACCATGCTATAATGCTGTGGCAAGTCCCACAGACTGTTCATCTCTTCATCCAGAGACTGGAAGATCACTCCTTATCCCATTTCCTCTCAAGTGGCCATAGCCATCTGTTGCCTGATAATTTCTTCTGGGGAGGGGAGTCACAGAAGCCTGTCTTCTGTAAAGACTACCTGTACCACTTTTTGTGCCTTGGCATACCTGTGACATACCCAACATGGAAATAGCATACGTGTGTTTCCACAGAAGTATTCAGCAAATTCATACATGAAATCAGAGTTGCAGTAAATGCCACACAATGCGTATTGCAATATTTTTGAATAAAAACTGTGGAAAATACAAGGTGATAAAAGCTGGCAAATTCAAAGTTAACATGCTCAGTCTATCCTTAAGTTACTTGCTGCTTAAATAATCACAGTATCATTACCAGTAAGAGTGCCACGAGCAAATTCAATCAAAGTCACACAAAAGCTTTGAAGCAATCTAATCAGTCCAAGGTTTCCATTGTAACATTTCCACCACATGGCTTGAAATGTAAATGATTTTCCTTCTTTAAAGTAATATTCACTCCTGCTTTCTTGTAAATCTAAGAAACAGGAAAAAGAAGAAACTGTATTATGTGAAATACAGACTGATATAATACATGGCTTTAAGAGCTTGACAGCCTAAGTCACAGGCAGAGAAGAGGAGAGGGAGAGAAAAAAAAGATGTATAGCAGACCTACCTGGGATATATATGTTATGGAATAAGTGGGAGCAAAGTAAAAGAAAATAGAAATCAAATTTCTGCTTGAGCTGGCTGGTGAATTTAGATCAAATGTCTCTAAAGAGGCATTTTTAAAAATAATTATTTTTATTTTGCAATTTATGTACCATTAATCTCTAAGCTGACATTTGGTTTCCAGGCAATAGGTTTGGAAACTGCAGTGTTATAAGAAAAGCCATGTTAAGGTTTTTTTACTTGAAAACATATTTAAATACATCATTGTGTTTCCTTATATAAATGTAAGTCTCATAAAAAAAATTGACCGATCACATAAAATGGAAAAAAAATTGCTTTTGGGAGATGTGGATTTGAGCTCAGCAGATAGATCTGCTGAATAAGAATGAAGGACAGAACCACCATTTCATTTATAACAAAGACAAATTAAAGCTTTGTTCAGGATTTAATTCTCACTGAACTTGGTCTTCTCCCTGAAGGAAAAAACAGATGAAGTTTATATGAGTCTGATAAATTGTCTCTGAAGACAACAGGCAGAATGCAGAGGATTGGTTAAGTCTACAGAGCAGTTTGCTGTCTGTCTCCAATATCATTCTTCCCTGAAAACCTTGACCTCTCAATCGCAGAAGTTATTGGCCACCTCAAAATCTTTCCTTCAAATCAAACTTCTTCTATGGTACAGACTAGATAGTGCTGGACTGGTAGTGGTATGGGTGCGTTATAAACATCTTCCCTGCTCTTAGAGTATTTTTCTCCAACATTCATTATCCAGCTATTTGTAATTAAAATAATGAGCTCTGATTCACCACTAAATATTTTGTGGTGTTTAAAATAGAGATGACATCTAGAAATTAAGAGGCAAAGGATGATTTGTGGGTAAGAAAACTGAGTGGCTAAAGCTGTATGAAATAGATGGAAACAAATGGCCATGTTTCAAAAAATTATTTTGTTTCTGCCTGTGGGAAAGTGATGCAACCAAGAAAGACAGACAGCAAAATGTAAATATTTGTGAGTTTGATTTTGTCTTTTGTTTTTCTGTGAACATTGCAAGGAGGTACTAGAATTTTTTATTAACAAATTATTAAAAGAGGAAAATGTGTTGTGCATTTATCAGGAGTCACATTCCAGGACTGCTGTGTATCAGATGCTGCATCACCAGTGAATCCCTGAAGACGCTTACTAAGTTAGCCTCGGTGGTAGGCCCACTATGGCCAAGCTTGGGTGTGCAGGTGGGTCTTGAAGCACTGTGGGATCATGAACACTAGGCACTTGAGGTCCAGTTTCTTGCTCAACAGCTCAGTATACTTTTGGCATGAGCAGATTTCATGATGTATTACAGTGTAAACACGTAGTAAAGAAGCTACACCACAAGTAGCATTCTTCCCTTCCCTTCCCATCCTTTTTGGTGATTACTTTCCATTTCTGTGAACCCAGTACTCCACCCCTCTCTGTTTTCTGCATTGCTTGTCTCCTTGCTCTATTTTTTACCTGGAGGACCTCCTGATTTTGGGCTCCAAGCACTAAGCAGAGCAGGTGAAAAACTGCTGATACCTAATTCCTTCTCTTCTCTTTTACTGACTGATGGATTAGGAACCCCTGTAATTGAGCAATGCAGAGATGTCCAGGTTACTGTGTAAAGTACATCAAATACTTTCTTATTAAAGGGAACCATAAAATACTTTCCTAAGTCTACAAATTCGTACTCTGCCTTCAGTAGAGCTGTCACTTTTTACAGATTATATCTAAGTGTCCCAGCCAGAATAAGATTCTCACATAATTTACATATATTTTACATAATTTTACATAAAATCACACTTTTACATATAATTTGCTATATCAGGTATAATCTCCTATGCCTTTAGTTTTATGCCCAAAGGCTTATTAAGTGAAAAATTTTATGTAGTTCATTATTCCCAATACCATTATCATACTCCCTATGGGTAGTGGTGCTTCTGTTGTGTGAGAGCTAAAATCAGTAATGACACTTTGCTTGATAGTAGTACTTCTGGGACAAAGCTTCCTTGACAATGATCTTTGGATAAGGAATTCACTTGCACTGCAGAGCTGGATAAACAAGAGGTGTACAACCCTGCTGGCATGCTGCAAATCTTGTTGTTGTGCATAATTATTTTATTTTAATTTTATTTTATTATTCATGTTTTGTTTGAATAAAGCCTGTATTCCAGGAAGAGCATGAGTGCCCTGATGCCAAACAAACTTGGAAGTGTCACTGTAATCAGTATGGTCTGTGCCAATCAGCACCTAGCCATGGTAGGTCAGAGCAAGACGAGACTTCAGGTATCTGTTTTTCTCCTCTGCACCATCTGCCTCAGAAGACAGATGACAGTGCATAGGTGTGTAATAAGAATTAAAGGGTGTAAATGATAACAGCCATTGACTTTTGATCCAGCTAGATGGCAACAAAGCTGCAAGATGTTTAGATCAATAAAAACAATCAATTAAATGCCTAAGATATCACAGATGGCTAGATCAGTTAAAGGCAATCAATTAAATAGCTAAGAGATCACAGATGGGTGGATAAATTAATAGTGCAAATAAATCAAATATTCAGGGTGCTCAGAAGGAATATAACCTGAGAAGATAATCATGGGGTGAATGTCAGTGGGTGTAGTGTTTAGAGTGATGGGTCTGTGGAATCTGGTGCAGTTGTGAGAGAGTGTGATGTTCTCTGCTTTGCAGAGTTATTATATCCAAACTTTTGCCATGCAACCATTCAGCTCTGCTGCCAGTCTTAGATGTGTTGCTGTTGATTTTTGCCCTTGGTGAGGATTTAACTTTGAAAACCTGTAGATATGGAGAACTTGAGTATTAGTCTGCAAAGTCCATCTGAGTTTATAGAGAATGGCAGATTGAATGTTTAGCAAAAATAATTTTCTCTGTTGTAAGTTCCTTCTCTAATTAATCAAGCAAAATTGTTTGCTTACACAGTAATCCACTGGCTTTGTTTGTGTGTAGGGGTGTGTTTATGTACAGATAACTCTGAAACTAAAGACCTTTTTTTTGGCTTATATGAAAGAGATGGTGCCCCTCTGGAGTCACTCTTCTGCATAATTCAGCTCATAATTCATCATACTGGTCAGAGGTCAGAGTTCTGCACAACTAACAGAAAGAAACTTACTTTTCTGTAAACAGGAAAGAATTGTTTGATTTATATTTTTGAAGAACTTGTACCATTTCACAATTCCCCCATTGCCTTCCTTAAATAAAATCCTACCAACAACACTCCAAATATAACTTTTACAGTATTCTTAGTTTTTGAATCCAGTTTCACCCTTCTTGTTTTTCTTTAAAATATCTGTGTAGGTTGAAAATTTGCATGGTGATGTTCAGTCTTGGGCAAATGTGCTTGCATATTTAAAAACAGATAAACACAGTAAAAGTAAGATCCATTTGTCTCCAGCTGATTTCTATCATCCTGCTGATGCAGGATGAAATGACTTGAGCACTGATACAATGTTTTTTTGCATTTCTAACTACCAAAATACTAGGAAATGGGCAATTGGCATTGGCAGGAAAGAGCAGCTTTAAAATGACTAGTGGTTCTGTGCCAGGAAATTTAAATCATTTGATGTCTGTAAATATGGACAGTGGGAAATGAAAAATAAGAACAGCATCACCGCTGATGGTAAACTGAATCGGAAATTTAAGGGAATTTTTGCATGCAAGAATGAGGAAGTTTAGGGCATTTTGTGCACTACTTGGGATGGCAGAGGGGTGAAAAACTGACATTGATTCTAAGTAATCTACCTACTAAGAAAAAAATATATCACATATTCAAACTGTCCTCATGGGACATTAATTTCTGCACTCTGAGAAATTCAGGGCTTACAGTGGTGATGTTCAGCATTGTATAAAGAAGTAGAATGGAAGCAGATTAACTACATTCAGCCTGCAGTTCTAGTCTTTGAGGAAGGGATAATTTTATTTTTTTATTCAGGTGGACAGGACCTTTCCGTAAGTATTATACTGGAGTGTTCAGATATTACTTCAATAAAAGACAAACCAAATGAGAAATATTACTAACATATTGCCCTGCTGAATCTAGAAACTCAGAAATGTTACAATCAGTACTTGATCTTAATTTGCTTTTATATTCACTGAAGAAATATTTCTGTGAAACAGCTCTATACTTTTCTTCTATCTACCTATATGTACTGTAAAACATCTTTTCTGGATACTGTTGAAGATAGTGGCTAAGATAAGAAGATAAACCTCTTGCAGTCCTGCTCCATATTTGTCCAATCTGACTCTTTGCCGTTTATTTAACAATAGTTATATAGCCTTGACATTTCCAAAGCTCTATACAAGCACAAACTAATTAATCTTTAGTTTGCCTTCGAGGTAGGTGAGTCAGTACTCTCTTTTCTTTCACAGATATTATAGTCAGAGCAGAGAAAGTAAGTGAATAGCCTGAAGTCCTACAGAAAATTGGTGTCAAACCCAGCATTTTAACTTGGGCCCTCTTGGAAGAAGGGGTGCTTAACCCTGGAGTGCTTCCACTTTCCCATGGCAACTGTCTGCGTCATGCGTAATATTTGCATTATTGACTGAGATGATTAATGTGAGCACAGAGAGAAGTTGCACAGCTGTTTGTCTACAGTATCTGTTATGCACTTTTGAAGGGGTGACAAGGGGTATAGTGGTATGAATGCCACTTCTAATGCTGTGTTTGTACACTGGCTTTTATCTCCTGTTGTGTATAGAATTCAAGCTAAAATCTACACTCTTCATATTCCAGCATACTGGGAGATAAAGGAAGGCCCAATTCACCAGCTACTGCTGCTTTTGTCATGATCTTCCAAACAATAAAGTAATTACACTCGCACTGGTTGCTTTCATTCTACATATTCTTCTCTGCAAACAAAGCAGTCTCTCCTTCATTGCTAGTATGATGCATTACACACCACATGAAATATTTAGGGAACCCATATCCATAAGGTAACACCTGGTCTGTCTCATCCTGTCTCAGTTTAAAAAAAGGAGATACACTTTCTGACTCTCCCAATGTCCAGTCTTTTTCCATGACTCTGCTGAAGAGCATTCTGACAGAATAATTAAATACACTTGAGTCAATAAAATAACACTGCTATTATCCCACTTTTCCTTTGAATGATAGTGATATAGAGTGTGTACTGCTGCAAAATTATCTAAGGCTTTTCATTTGAAAATAGGAGAACACAGTTTGCTGTATACAGATCAGGTTTGCTCTGCAGACGTAGGATAAGGCTGAATAGAAGACCCCAAGTCCTATACTAGGTATTCTTACTGTATTTTTGACTAGGAGTAAGCATATCTATTTCTACTGGGAAAAAGGTGAGGACCACTTCTTTACTTCTATAGTAGTCTTATGCCAATAATTAAAGATAGCTTTTTAAAAACTTGGCAACAGTGGTCAGGCTCTGACACTCTACCATGCATTAACTTACTTGTATACCAACATAGTATCTGATATTACTTCCTTATCTTTTCTCTCTTATATGTATCCTAGAAATGCTATACAGTCTATAGGACCTCCAAACTGAAAAAAAAAAATTCTAAAAATCTGTCCTGTATTAATCATAGAGAACTCTTTGAAATCTTCTGTTCAGATGATGATGATGTACTTAGTGTATGAAATCTATAGCCAAACTTATTCATGAAATTTGTGTGGTTTGCATATATGGGGATTGTATTTAGCAGCCGATATTCTGATTCCAGAAAGTTGTGTGTACGTTAGTACTTGTGTCAAGTATTTTCATTGAAATCAATGGGATTACTCACTGAAATAAGTTTTTTACTCAGCTGTTGACATTTACCCGTTTATTTAACCAGTAAAGGCAACTGATAGTACCAGCATCTGCCAGAACAGCAGACTCTTCCCTTTGCTTTTATGCATCTGTTTCTTTTTGTTTCAATTTTCTTTGAAATCTCCAGCCAAAATATACAGGGACTACAAAATTGTGTATGTAATTCTTCATCTAAATTATGCTAGTTTTACACAAATTCGGGAAAGAGGGGTATAAATAAGCTTCCATGGAAATTTAGTTTCATTCTTACAGAAGTTATTGCTTCTTGATAATGAACTGTGAAATAGAAAGTGATTGAATACAATACATCAAGGAATAGAGATATGGTACTTGTGCTGCTCCCAAGCTCCCGAGGAGCAATATCTCCAAAGTCTAAGATAAGAAATGTATTTAGCAGTTCCAAGATAATCTGTTTTGCTAGTTTGTACTCAAGGTCAAAATACCTCCATTTCTAGTTCTTTCATAAATTCTCATTTTTAATAAGATTAAGATGCTTTGTGTACAAATAATCTTGATATCTTTAAGGTAAATAAAATGTGTTTTTCAGTGTTCAGTAATTCTCTTTGTTTGCTCTTTCAAGACAATTAGCGAAGTGCTGAATCTAGATGTGAAGTTACAGCCCAGTCACCAAGAATCTGTTCATTCTTTTTCTAGCCAGATAGTATTTTGCATTAACTCCTTTTCATTTGAAAATTTCTTTCATTCAGAAATATCAACTGTCTCTGAGGGTGGTACTACAAAGTCATGAACAATAGACTGCTGAGTTCAAGGTCCCAAAGAGAGAAGTGTCAGGGAGAAGCACTGAAAGGCATAGGGCAATCTCTCACAACCAGTTCAGGAGCTTGCTGTGTGGGGTTTTTGGTTGTTTTTATTGGTGTTTTGGTGTGGGTGGTGTTCTTTTTTTTTTTTTTTTTTTTTTTTTTTTTTTTTTTTTTTTTTTTTTTTTTTTTTTTTTTTTTTTTTTTTTTTTTTTTTTTTTTTTTTTTTTTTTTTTTTTTTTTTTTTTTTTTTTTTTTTTTTTTTTTTTTTTTTTTTTTTTTTTTTTTTTTTTTTTTTTTTTTTTTTTTTTTTTTTTTTTTTTGTTGGTTTGGTTTGATTTGGTTTTTTGTTATTCAGCTGGCTCTAGATACTGAGCTGCTGGAACATCCCCGATGGCACAGATAAATCTTCTTTATTGCTCAGTTATTTGGCCCAGCAGTCATCCATGTGCCCTCCCCAGCTAGGATCTGAAGTGTGGAGACTGAGAAGGGCCCCATATGCAGGGTGAGAAGCTTTTTCTCACACCTGTACTCAACACCATTTGGAAGAGGAAACTGAAGCTGGGTTTGCCATATGAGTGGCCTAGAAAAAGTGATTTTTCTTCAGTCTTTATCACAAGACATGAACTTGGGAACATTAGACAAACTTAATAAATGATTCTGATTAAGGTAAAAAGATAAGTATGTTTTCCAAGAGAGCAGAGTAGAACTCTAGAATTCATTGCCAGGAGATGCTGTAAATATAAAATTGTGGATAGATTCGAAAATAATTGGCCAAATTCAGAATTATTTCTGAAGATTCTTAAATACAAAGATATAACCTTAGCTCCAGAAACCAACATGGAGATTTAAAAAAACTTCCAAGGGATTACCAGTGGAAGAGTCATTCTACAAATTTCATTCCTTTCTGAAGTGTTCACTCCTGTCTACCACCAGAGAGAGGATGTAGGTTGTAGGCCTCCATCTAAATGCTTCCTATGTACCTAATCTAATCCATATCATTGTGACTAGTTAAGTTGGGAAATCACAGCATCATAGAAAGGTTTGTGTAAGGACCTTAAAGATCATCTAGTTCCAAATCCCCCTGCCATAGGCAGGGGAACCTTCCTCTAGACCAAGTTGCTCAAAGCCACATCCAACCTGTCCTTGAACACTTCCAGAGATGGGGCAGCCGCAACTTCTCTGGGTAGCCTGTTCCAGTAGCTCACCACTCTCACAGTAAAAGACTTCTTCCTAATAGCTCATCTAAACGTACCCTCTTTCAGCTTGAAACCATTCCCCCTTGTCCTATCACTACTTTCTAATGTAAAAATTACCTCTCCAGCTTTCCTGTAGGCCCATTTAAGGTACTGGAAGGCCACAATAATTTCTCACCTGGAGCTTTCTCTTCTCCAGGCTGAAAAACACCAGCTCTCTCAGCCTGTCTTCATAGGAGGGGTGAGGTGCAGAAAAGGCCTTGACTCTGTATGAGCACTGCTCAGCAATAATAAAAACATCCCTGAATTATCAACGCTGTTTTCAGCACAATTCCAAAACATAGTCCCTACTAACTACTATGAAGAAAATTCACTACCCTAGCAAACACCAGAACAGTCTTTTTGTTATTCATTCCAATGTTTATGGTCTAACACATTTTTTTTTTTTAAGAAGACAGATTAATAACATCCCAGCCATGAAAAGAAACAGTTGTGAAAAGAAAAGGTATGGTTTAAGACCTGAGAGCAATCTCCACAATACTACTACTACCCAAAGACATCGTATGTTTCTTACAAATAAAATCCAGAAAACCAGAACTGTTACTTAGCCTGTTAGCAAAGGAGAAATGAACATTCATTCTGTTATGTCCCAAAGACTAAATTTTTTTTGTTCATCTGTTTGTTTACTTTTGCTTGGAAACAGTCCAATTTGGAGCCAATAAGAGTGAGGACACCCCCAGTTTCATGATAGCTGGGATTGTATAAAACAGGTGTAATGGTGGGAATCTGTTTAACAGTGTTTTCCTTGAAACATTTTCAGGTCATTTTTTCTGGTGAAGGTTTAAGTAATTTCAGATTTAAAAAAAAAAACAAAACAATTTGCAAGGGACTAAGTTAATCTGGGAGCTCTATTATTGCCACTGGGGGAAAGTGGAGAATGTTTAATAAGGTGGATCTGATCCAGAACTTACTCAGAGTGCTTATATGGAATGCAAGGCTTCTTTCAATAAAATCTTTATTTCTTGTTGTTATATAGCTATTTTTTCTCTTTGCATTTAAATTCCTCTTAAATTTTCATATCCTCTGTGTTACTTAGTTTATGGGTCTAAACAGGGCATAGGTTTGACATTTTACCAAGGCTGATATTTTAACAATGACCTTTATTTGTATACAGTTATATAAAACATCCAGTTATATAAAACATCCAGTGGAAAAAGACATGGGTTTGAGAGTAACAAAAATAGAGACAGTTTCTTTGGTTTAACTGTATTTTTAGGACGATAATTTTTGTGTATTAGCAAGTCCTTACTCTAAATGTCTGCTGCAAAACAACTGTATTGTATCTTCCCCTCTTTGTACTTCATGACACTCAACACCATGCTGTTACAACACAAGACTAATGGAAAGGCAAGACCAGGAAAATCACATTCATATATTCCAGCACTATCTTAGAGTTGTAATTTTAATTTATGCAAAAGCTTATATTTCTTGAAATTAATTTCCAGTGTTCTCATGTAAATTTGTGGACAAGCTCCAAATATTTGTAGAGTCTGCCATGCTACTATGCTGTAGGAGAGTTTTAAGATGATTCTGGGTCCACAGTGAGAATTCTTATACTCTTGGTATCTAACATTGTGACTGCTGTGTGTATACAATTTGTTTAGATCTTAAGTTACCACATGTCTAAACTTGCTTATGCATATACTCAGAATTTCTGAAGTCCATGTGGGACTTATGACTCCCCTTACCACATATATAATTCAGTTATTCATCTGTTTATGGGCAGGTGTTTTTTCAGGTAAGCAAATGCACACATGACAAGAAACCAAGGGTACAGCTCAAAGTCATTAATCAAAAGATACAAATCCAATTTTGTCAGTGCCAGGAATTCCATTTCAGTGTCTGAAAATCTCAGTCTGTTTCTAGTTTTTGTCAAATGTCTTTTACAGTTTTGTATATTCAGCCTTGAACTGTAAGAACCTTCAAAATTTCTCCTTTAAACACTGTTTTTGCTTGAGAAGGGACATACATAGAAAAAGAATTGTTCTCTTTCCCAGCACTTTTTCTGAAGGCTGTAAGAAAGAGAATAGAAGAACATAAAAAATACCATACCAGTTTGACCAAAGCTACCTTTATACCA
Source organism: Nestor notabilis (assembly GCF_000696875.1). Lineage (NCBI taxonomy): Eukaryota > Metazoa > Chordata > Aves > Psittaciformes > Psittacidae > Nestor > Nestor notabilis. The sequence continues at coordinate 16,035 of NW_009924199.1, read as the reverse complement.
GTGTCTTTTTCTGTCTGCTATGGTCAATACAAGCAGATGCCCAGGAAAGACTATTGGAATAAGGCAAAAAGAAATTGATATTTTTTCTACATATTCATCTGACCTCCAAGTATTTACAAACTGGGGACTTCATCAGTGTGGTGTGGTTTATCTTTACTTCTACTGTTTTAGACTAGTCACCTAAAAGAAATCCAAAACAGAACCTGAAACAAAAGGAACCTTGGTCAAATACAGACTACAGCATTCTGCTTAGTATAATTTGATTAACTAACTAGTATTTAATACATTTATAATAAGATTAATGAAATATTGTAGTGAGTTGTACAGAGGCAAAGTCAATACTAGAAAATTTACCTTGATTCTGCTGAAAGTCCTAATAACTAGCCACGAGAACAGTAAAAAAAAAACCAACACAAAAACCTGAAATCAGGATGCTGCTTTCAACATTTTTCAGAATGCATTGGATTTGCTGCTCCAAAGATCAGCATAAAACACATATGTGCAATTTATTATATATTGATCACAGAATGAAAAGCTAATAGCTAACAAAATACTGATTTGTTTTGACATGGGCAGCCATAGAAGGTATTACATGAGTAATGAGTAGACTAAAAAAACTTTCATGAGCAGACACTTGAGTAAATCTGTTGAAAGACTGAGGAGTTTGTTAGCATTTCAGTGGCATGGTATATTCATTTATCACGAATAACGAAGACACTTATTTTGTACTGCACCAATGTGTATTTTCATTTTTGTCATAAAATCAGCTACAAGAAGTGATAGTACTTTCCCCAGACAAAAATACATATGTCTCATCTACATTTCTGGCTAGATTCCAGGTCCTGATTATTTAGTCACCTCATGTTGGTCTAAACAGTGAGAGAGGATGGACATGGCACCATTTGCAATGAAATACTCTAAAAAAACCCAACAACTTTATAAATACTACATACTGTCAATTTTACCCTCATTCCATAATGTGAGTATAATTATTATGTGAAGTATTTTGCCATTCTTCTTCACAAAATTGTGCTCATGTATTTTTCCTTGAATGGCATATTGGTGTTCAATTTTTGAAATCTACTGGGGCAATGCTAAGCATAAGATACTCATTTACTGTGTGACTATCTTGCTACAATATATACTTCATAGAAGCTGCAGTTGTAATTGAGCAGGAAACAGTACTCCATTAATACTAGGGGAGGAGAACGTTAGCTTCAGTTCTGGGAAAATAAAAGTGCTTCTGGTTGAGCCTTCAAAAGTAGAAAAATAAAAAATCTGACAATGAGAAAACAAAAATTGTTTGAGAAAGGGCAAGAGCAGAAAGCAAAACAAGGCTTCAGTTCTGTTTAAACTGCATGTCCTTCCCTATTCTCTGAGCTTGATGTAGTGGGAATATTTGCTTCAATGACCCTAAGAGTTCTGCCAATAGAAGTTTAACTTTCTGCAGGACAGCCCAGACTGCGCCTATCACAAGGTGGAAAGTTCAGATCCCTCAGGTTAAAGTACTAAGAAGACAACCACCTGGTTTCATTTCAAAAAGCAGTATAGAGGCAGAAAAAGCAGCTCTTTCAGCAAGTAGCATGGTAGCAATCAGGCAGTCTTACTTAGGCTGACAAGCTGGGAAGGATTCTGAATGATGAGCAGAAAACTGTGAAAATGAAAGGAAGAAGAGTGGATCTCAAGAAAAAAGTAAACTTAAAAAAGACTATTGTAAACACAATTTGATGTTGATTATATTCAAATAATAAGCCTTATGTGGGAAGCTGGAATAGTAAAGTAAAGAGGAATATAGAAATTATTTTAGTGTAGCTAGGTATCTTATTTGAAAATTCATGTTGGAAAAAATATGTAAAACTGATAAATAAAATGCTAAAAATGTTCCAGAAAGAGGCAGTCTGTGGTGTTTCAAGCAAAGAACGTATAAAAAGCACCTTGAACAGGTCAAGAAGGTTATTAGCATACATCTTTCATGCATATGACTACAGATCTTGAAGTTGTGATCATTTATTATTTAAGATCTATTGACCCTTCTACACCTGAGAAGAGTGATTTCTTTATGTAAGTTCCTAGATACAAATTTTTGGTTAATGGTTCTCTAATGGAATTTCCCTTCTGAAGTTGTCTAATATCTTCTTTTGTGACTTGAAGAGGATGAATGTGAATGTCTGTATTGCTTGGCAGGATTTTTCTCCCATCATCCTTCCACAAGGAGAAACTTGAAGGAACCAAAATCCATTAAATAAGTTTAAAATTAACCTGCCTTCAGTCCAAGGATCTATAAAAAGGGCACTTTTTTCTTATTAAGGAAAATATTAAAGGGAGTATAAATAAAACTGGCAAACATGAATAAGAAATATGTATGTTCAAAAATGTCTAAATTTAAAATTAAGCACTGCTGGAAGGCACTCAAAGTTAGCCTAAAAACAGAACTTCACAGCTCAAAAGAGTTGCAGATGTTCATGCTACCTATTACAGAAACCTAAAGAGCAATATTTTGAAACTCTATGTTTTGCTCCCGAATAGCTGAAACAGCTGAGTCACTGGAAGAGACTGGCCATTATGACAATTTCTAGGCATGGAAAGGTCCTTCAGAGTATCCATGTGTGTTCCATCACCACAGCAGCTTGCCGTGTTTTAATTTCTGACATCAGAACAATAAAAATTGTGGCCCAACTTCATAAATGACTTAACCTTGCAAACCACGGAGAAGTTACTTGCAGAGTAAGTCAATATTTAATTTGGTAAAGTAATTATTTTAACTCAAGTAGGTTCTCAGTCCTTCATTGAACTGTATGTCATTCTAGATATTTATTATTCTTGCTCACATGTAAATACCTTCAATAGATTGTTTGAAGTAGTCCCTGTTTTAGTGTCTGTTATAGCTCTAAGACATGTAAAGGAGCTGTCGTCCTTGTCCTTATTCTGTGTCCAGCACATACCATGGGTACCACGGATAAGGAAGAAGGACTGTCCAACCTGTCTGAACTGACAGAATTGTGCCATGCATACTTGCTGTCTGCTTGGAGAGCTAGACTACATTGTCAATGTTTGATTATTCCCAGGATGGTTGATACTGGCATCATATGAGTTCTCTTAATCATATCCTCCCCCTACCTGGATAAATAAGGTATTACAATGGACATCAAGGCAGTAAAGAATTTTTTCTTTTTCCTCAGCTTAGTTTTTGAGTGAATACTGAATAAAGCACATTGGCGCTTACTTTGCCAGTTCCCCTCCTGTGAAATTGAGAAAATATTCTTCCCTCTAAAATGACTTTTAAATACACTACAAAGATATAAACCCAGCAATGTTCAGTTGTTTTTTTAACAGTTCTGATCTTTGAAATTCTAACAATTTCAGTATTTGAAAATGGTTTTGTCAATGGTTGTGACTGATCCCTTAGAAATCTTACAGATTAATTTAAGGAGCTTAAGAAGGATGTATAAGCAGGATGCATTTCTTAACTTCACTGTGCTGACAATGAAGCTACCACAACAAAAGTATTTTGATTTATACTTACTAAGTTAAAGTAATTATTTAATAAGACTGGAGCAGAGACAAACAGGAATCAAACTTCACTTGTTAAGATCCCCTCTGGGAAGTGTTGTTTCCTTCCTATCTTAGATAATCTTCCTTATCCATTCCTACTGACTTTTGGACCACACTATTGAAGACTTTGCCTTCAGCCGCTATTCTTTTATTAAACTGTGAAAATTTTTATGCGCAGATCTTGCCTGCTATTCTCTACCAAAGATAAAAGGGTCAATAAATCTTCACATACTATTAAAAAATAAGTATCAGCTGGTAAAAATTTCCCTCTTTCCTTCTGCAGATTCATTTTATCCATGAATTTTCATACTATTTTATCTTGCTTTGTTATTAAGTGTTTAGTCCCTGTGTATAACTCTGATGGTAACATCTACTTTTCCCTGAATCCAGCCAACTGAATAGTGGATAGTAGGATCAAAATAAAATCTCATACATAAATTTTGAGTATTTAGACCATTTGGAACAGCAACAAAGAAAACTGCAATTTGGTGCTGAGTAATATACACAAATTTGTGATTCAGCACAAACTGGATAAGACCATTACAGACAAACACCATTAAATCTGATATGTGTAAACAGAAAAAGAGAAATCAGTACAGGAAACTCTCATCTGTACTAAAGTTAAGTCACTTCAGTTGTTCATTTGACATCAACATTATTGATCAAGAAGATGTGAGGTTATTTATTTAATATTTAAGTGGATTGACCAATATTTTATTTAGTATACTTTATGAAAAGATGTCTGCCCATGACTTTGCAGCTTGAGTCAGAGTTATAATTCTTGGTGACTAGAGCAGATTTTCACTTGTGTTAAATATTGCACAGTTCTGTGGGCTTCTGCTAGAAATACAAAGTATTTGGTGGGTTTTTCTTAGTATGGTTAGTAGTTTCAGCTAGAGTATCAGGATCTGGATAAGGTTTTATATTTTTTCTTCTGGTGACATGGATCTTGGTAGGTATATGATTTCTCTACAATAATAACCTAAGGAAAAGCATCAATAAAAATAATAGTGGTTACGTGTGAACTAGTTAACTGATGTATGAGTAACAGAAAACTAATCACTCCTAAATTAAAATACATATAATATTTTATCCTAGACATTAAAATTCAATAAATCTGAAGTTTAAACTAGATGTCTAATCTGTTTTTCTATTTTTTGATAGCTATTGAAAGACTAGATGCCTCTCAAACAAGACCTACATGGCTCAAACCCTCCTTTGCCTCTGGCAAGAAAGATTGTTGTCTAGGTTAGTCTAACATTTCACAAATAATGAATTTATTTATTATAATTGCACTATAATGAACTACTACATGTAAAGTCCTATGATTAATGAAAATTTTGTAAAACTTATTGTGACTTTAATTTTGAAGTTATCAAAAAACCATAAAGTCAGTATTTTTATTTTTAAATGTACTTGAACCATTATAGAAAAATGATTGAAAGGTAGAATTTTAAGATGCCTAATTATTCTGAGGAAGTTTTATGAGTGTTGTTGAAAAAAATCATGAGAATATTTTAAATTCTAAATTTAAACTAATAACAATAGTAATAATTTTTTTCATTTAAAAATGTTAAAATGTCAACACTTTAAACCATCTATTTTTTCCTAGAACTATCATGGTTTAAGCCCAGCCAGTAAATCGGAACCATGCAGCCGCTCTCTCACTCCCCCGCTTCTTCCTCTCCCCGCTTCCAGAGGGATGGGGAGGAGAATCAAAAGAATGTAACTCCCATGGGTTGAGATAACAGAAGTCCAGTAATTGAGGTAAATACAAAACCACCGCTAGGGAAATAACAAGGGGAGAGGATACAATTGCTCATCATCCACCGACCGATACCGAGCCCAATCTGAACAGCGATCTGGGTCTTCTGGGTAACTCCCCCTGGTTTATATATTGGGCATGACATGCTGATGTTCTGACTTTATCCAATGTATCCAGCTCCTCACGTGTACTAGCCTATGTCTTAACTATTAACAGAAGGTGCCCTACTTCTGGAGAGGGAAAATATAGGAGGTACACGCCACAGGCCACCCTATGGTTTTACCTGCGGGATCATGGAGAAGTCATGAGAAAGCTCCAGGGGAGACTCGAGGTCAACCCCTCGGCTTTCAGAGTCAGGGATACGG
>NW_009924199.1:4455-10293 GCF_000696875.1 Nestor notabilis | reverse complement strand
CCCTCCCCGCTTCCAGAGGGATGGGGAGGAGAATCAAAAGAATGTAACTCCCACGGGTTGAGATAAGAGCAGTCCAGTAACTAAGGTATAATACAAAACCACTATTGCTACCACCAATAATAATAATGATAAGGGAAATAACAAGGGAAGAGGATACAATTGCTCACCACCCGCCAACCGATACCCAGCCTGACCAGAGCAGCGATCTGGGTCTTCCGGGTAACTCCTCCCAGTTTATATACTGGGCATGATGTGCTGTGGTATGGAATACCCCTTTGGCCAGTTTGGGTCAAGTGTCCTGTCTCTGATTCCTTCTGGCTTCCCCTCCTCCCTGGCAGAGCATGAGACTGAGAAAATCCTTGGTCGGAGTAAACATTACTTAGCAACAACTAAAAACATCGGTGTTATCAGTGTTGTTCCCAGGCTGAAAGTCAAAACCACAGCACTGCACCAGCTACTAAGAAGGAGAAGAAAACTACTGCTTTAGCTGAACCCAGGGCAGTATCTTAATGTGTTAATTTGATATTTAATTGTTTTTAAAATATATTATTTCTCTCCATAGAGAAGATCAGATCTGATGCTGTATACCAATTTACTGTATGGATCTATTTGTGAAAAAATGATGTTTGGAGCCTAGTAAACAGTAACAAAATCTAATCCACAGTGTCTTTGTTCTTTTCCAGAGCTTACTGATTTTTATTGCCTTCCCTTCTACTTTTCAGCATACGGTCCAGCAATTTCACAGGAGCCTTTCCTATATCAAATACTCTGCTGTTACTTAGATGTGCTTTACTTAGATCAGAGAATCACAGAATAACAGAATCATACAATCATAGAATCATAGAATGGTTTGGGTTGGAAACAACCTTGAAGATCATCTAGTTCCAACCCCCCTGCCATGGGCAGAGACACCACACACTAGACCAGGTTTTTCAACCCCAAATCTTTTTGTATTTTCTCATAAACACTCCCTTGGACCCAATTAATACTGCTTTCCTACTGAACCTGCTTCGAGACTTCTTTCTTATTCACCCTGCCACCTTATTGACTAACAATAGTATGTTCTGCCCTAATCTTTCCCTTCAATACGTGTAATTATTTCACTTCTCTTTCTATTTCTTCTCCTACAGCATTTCAGTAATTTATTCCAACCGTGGTGCTTTTAAAACATTTTCAATCTTGAATTGCAGTTATATAAAGGCAATTATATTTTCAACATTTCTTTAGGAGCTGAATACGCATTGAATTTATATTACAGTATTTCAAGGTTTCAAATGTTTTAAAAGCAGTATAGCTAGAAGAAAATAACATTAGAACAGATACACCTATGGCTGTATGATAAACAACTCTCAAGAAGTCTATTTTCCTTTATTTTTATTTAAACGAATATGTTTCTTCAAAGTAACAGCCTAAGAAACCAGTAAAGGTGTGCTGTGATGAAATCTTTATACTAACCTGTGTTAAAAAACAGTAAATGTGTTCTAGTTATAATGAAATGTCCAGTTTGGAAATATAAAGTAGATTGATAAACATCAAGTTCAGGTGTGTTTTGCTTTTCCCTGTAATTTGACATTAGCATTATTGATCAAAAAGATACAGGGTTATTTAAGTTCTGTATTTCTATGAATGGAGAAGAAAGAGCATTTGGCTGCTATCTTCTCATTTTAATTATTTTTAAGAAAACTGTTTCCCAAGGGATTGTCTGAGTCCTGGACATGAATTGTAACTTTTTTTTTTTTTAGTAACGTATTACATGGAAATGTCTGCAGAAGAATTAATCCCCTAACCCCTTAAAAACATGACCAGTGATCATGCCTTTCTTTGTGAAGATATCAAAAAATTTTTTGTTGCTGTTTGTTTTTGCAAATGTTAGAACAGCCCAGTCCTTATTTTATTGTTGTATGAAAAGTATGCAAAGTAAAATAAAACCCACTAACTTATAAGAATAATGACTCATCATCTCTACAATTTTGAAGAAGAATATATACCAGAAAAACTTAATTGCTCTCTTGAAAAGCCTCAGCTAAAGAGAGAAGCAGTATGACAAAAAGGGAATGAAGTTAAAAGTTTAACTATTACACTATTTGTTTCCCAGGTTTTTCTTACCACTGTTCCCACTGGATTGTGGTACAATCCCACCACAGCTCTGGTGAAGTAGGTGACTAGAGACTAGCAGTAGTTGCAGGTATCTGGGGGGAGATAATGTACATGTATCTATGTATATATCTACATATATGCTTATGTATAAACAGTTTTATTGTTTGTTTGTTTGTTTTGATTCAGTTTGGGTGTTTTGTGTGTAGCAGGTGGCTGACCATTTCCTCTTGAATTATGGGGACTTCATTCTGCTTCTTCCAGCTGCTTATGGAATATTTTGTCTGCCTCTTCATCCTGGTTGTGTGGTCTGTAACAGACTCCCACCATGATATGTGCCTTATTGGCCTTTCCTGTGATTCTTACCCATAAACACTCAAATCTATTGTCACTGTCATGAAGCTCTGGACAATCAAAGCACTCAAAAACATACAGGGCTACTCTACTGCTTCTGCTTCCATTGCTATCTCTTGTGAAGAGTTTATAGCCATTCATTGCAGCGCTCCTGTTTTGCAAGTCACCCCATGTTTCCATGATGGCAACTATTTTATATTTTTCCTGCTGCACAATGGCTTCCAGCTCCTCCTGTTTGTTGCCCATTCTGCCTGCACTGGTGTAGATGCACTTCAGTTGGGCTATTGATCTTGCCATCTTTTGTGCAGGATTCTGATATGACCATTCTCAAGCACTTCCATGGTTCTAACAGATCAATAACCCTTGCATCTTTGCAGCCACTTCCATCCTTACCTCCACTGAGACGGCAGACTGAAGCACCTTGGTAGCACACCATCCTGCAGACATTCGCGTGCTGCCCCAGGCTTATCTCTAGTGAGCCTGGTATTGTCCCTTTCCCCCTTCCAATCTAGTTTAAAGCTCTTTCAATGAGCCCTGTCAACTGCTGTGCAAAGATTCTTTTCCCCCTTTGAGTCAATTGTACCCTGTCTGTTGTCGTCATGTAAAGAAACCCATGGTCTAAACCCCACACAATTCTGCTGGTGACACAAGTGGAATAGGAATAGAAGTAAATGGCTTTTTTACCATATAACCTCTGTCTCTAACAAAAAAACATGTTAGAGATAGAGGTTATATGGTAAAAAGCAGTATTTTTGCAGATGTTCAGCATCAAATTGATATTAATTAACATGTTTTTTTTTAATGAGTCTGTAAAAGGACTTATATTTCAACATTTATTGTCTTCATGAAACAACAGCTGTTAGACTTAAATATTTAAAGTATTTGTGGTCAAATACTTTCGTGTTATCTAGGTTTCTTTCAATAGATTTTTCAAAAATCAGTCTTTTCAGAATCCTTCATATTGTCACTGATACCTCATTTGAAATGACACATCACTTACCATTATTTGTGTGCATGAACACGTGCTAGAAATTGAAAGTGTTCTTGGCAATTTAAAGAGACTTATATTTTCTTTTCCAAATATGCATGTTAAATAAGCTGAAGTAAACATTTTGACATCTAAAAATGCTTTTTAAAAAACCTCATCTTGCTAAAACTTCAGGTAGCTAGTTTTGAATCTGCAATATAAAGCAGAAGGTAGCAGTTATTCTAATATCAGAGATTTAATGACATATGAATGAGAATGATGGAATATACAGACCCTGTCATCTCATGACCCCTGACTCTACAAGCATGTATTTCCTTTCATATACATGAGCTGATTTTCTGAATCCAAAGAGACTTATCAAATGCTTAGAATTAAACATAGGTAGAACTGTTTTCAGAGCCATGATCTTAGATAATAAACTTGAAATTCGAAACTGTTATGAAATATGAAATGCAGGTCATATGAACCCAGTGGATTATGCTGATAGAGACAGTACAGCTCTTAGTCCAGCAGATGTGCACAGACATCCACTCTTCAGAGATAATTCATGCTGCAGTGTGAAGAAGATTGAAGAGTTCTCCATTTCTTGGGTACGCCTTTAAAAATACACAAACTTCCCAATGTTTCTCTTTGTTATTTCTCATATCTTTCTTAACCAAAATATATTCACTTTGGTCATGTATCTAAATTCCATCAGCTTGACTGGTAATTTATGACTAATGTGTTAAAAATGTTGATCCTTTATTTATAATCTAAATTATCTAGAACTAATGTAGTAGAAGTTCTATTCATGATAAGTGAAATTCATATGCAAATCACATGTAAGACTGAATACAAATAATGAACAAAACCTCTTTATTTCAATCCTATTTCTCCAGGTTGCAAAGAAATTGCTAGCATAAAGGTTTGACAAATCTCAGTGGTGCCATTCTTGCAGGACTATCAGACATAATACACAAATATAAGATAAATATTGAAGGTGTTATCTGATGACTGTATGAGCCAAGAAGAGATTGAACATCTAGTAGTGCTATCCTATCTGTGGATATTTTGAGTTCAACAATTATATGTAGTTCAATTGTAAAATATGCATTCCTAATTACAGATTTATTGTTAAAATTACCGTATTTCAAAAATTAAGAAATTATTTTCATATATAAATGCGTATAGGTAATTATCAGTTATGTCATGTATGATCTTAACCTCTGAAATCAGAACAAAAAACAGAATAAAAAAATTCAAAAATCTTTGTTTTGCAGTTTTAAGCTAAAATAGAAATGTATTGTCCTTTCTGTGATTCATTTCTGTGAATATTCACCAGAACATAAGAAAAAATTTACAAGCATTATAAGATAAAATTAGAAGAGTTTAGCTACCTTGTAAGCTTGATTAAAATACCCACGTTTAACATTTTTTTTCTGTATTTATATATTGATTAGAATTCCTTTAAAGAAATTCTAGGTTAAATGGGCACTTTTAAATTACTGATTCAAAAAAAAAAAACAGTCTGAGTGGTCCTTTGTGTTCATACAACCAAGAATAATAAACCTTGTCACTAGTGGTATGAATTTATTTTGATATAGTTTTGTAAATGACAAAAAAAACCAAAACTGTTTTAAAATACTTGCATCTTTCATGAGAAAAGCCTGTAGTTCTCTAAATCATGAAAGATCTCTTTCGTGCTTCTGTCACTGTCACTTTCTAAATGAAGATGTAGTAGTACAAAACATAAAAAAGCAAAATGATCAAAGCTTAGCAGCTACTACCACAAATACCACGGAACAAGACTGTTAATATTTTTAAAGTTTATCTTAAACAAAACATTCTTTTTCCTGTCATCTCTGCTATTCTTTCTTTCACCATATTAAACTACTGCAAGTAACAGCAAAACCTAGCTTGTGAACTGTGGGCTGCAGAATCATATGCTATTTTAATTATGGGATACAGGATGCTAGGTGCTCTTGTCAGAGGACAAAGCCATAGCTTCTTTCTCTTCAGCAAAACATTTTGTCTCCCTATCCATGTTTATTATATCTGCACTAAGAATTTACAGTTGTTTTTCATCTGGGCTCGTACTTGCCTTAAACTTGGATGGCAAGGTCCTAACAAGGAGGAAATACACAGCATACATATACTAGTCATTCTGGGGTCATGTTAGGAGGTTTTGATCCTGAGACATCCTTATTAGAAAAACTTGGAAACCAATGATGCGTCATCCAGCTGATACTGACCCTCTAATGGAAAAAGCTTTATTGATCTTCTGTGATTGCAGTTATAGAGAGAGCCATTCTATGCGACGTATCATCAAGTTGGGTGCAATACTTAGAATCATAGAATGGTTTGGGTTGGAAAGGACCTTAAGATCATCTAGTTCCAAGCCCCCTGCCATGAGCAGGGACACC
>NW_009924199.1:3383-3660 GCF_000696875.1 Nestor notabilis | reverse complement strand
TGTCCATGTCACCAACAAAGATGTTGAACAACACAGGTCCCAACACCGATCCCTGAGGGACACCACTCGTTACTGGTCTCCAAGTGGACACTGAACTGTTGACCACAACTCTTGGTGTGTGGCCATCCAGCCAGATCTTTATCCACTGAGTGGTCCATCTATCAAACTGATGTCTCTCCAATTTAGAGACAAGGATGTTGCGTGGGACAGTGTCAAACGCTTTGCACAAGTCCAGGTAGATGACGTCAACTGCTCTGCCCCTGTCCATCAGTCCTGT
>NW_009924199.1:0-3365 GCF_000696875.1 Nestor notabilis | reverse complement strand
CCAAATTGGTCAGGCAGGATTTCCCCTTAGTGAAACCATGCTGGCTGTCACCAACCACCTCATTGTTATTCATGTGCCTCAGCATTCTTTCCAGGAGAATCTGCTCCAAAATTTTTGCCAGGCACAGAGGTGAGACTGACTGGTCTGTAGTTCCCTGGGTCTTCCATTTTACCCTTCTTGAAAATGGAGGTTATATTACCCTTCTTCCAGTCATCAGGAACTTTGCCTGACTGCCACGATTTTTCAAATATGATCGCTTAGCAACTTCATTTGCCAGCTCCTTCAGGACCCACGAATGGATTTCACCAGGTCCCATGGACTTGTGCATGTTCAGGTTCTTAAGGTAGTCTCAAACCTGATCCTCTCCTATAGTGGGCCTAAGGTCTTCATTCTCAGTCCCTGTGTTTGCCTTCCAAGACTTGGGTGGTGTGATCTGAGCATTTGCTGGCGATGATAGAGGCAGACCTTGGTGTCTGCAGAGCTATTTCTCTCACATATTCTCACTTCTCTCTCCAGCTGCAATTGCTCCTGTGCAGTAACTTTCCCCCTGTTATTAAATATGTTATTCCAGAGGCACTATCAATGTCGTTGATGGGCTCTGCCATGGCCAGCAGAGGGTGCAGCTAGGATCTGGCTCTGTCTGATATGGAGGAAGCTTCTGGCATCTTCTCACAGAAGCCACTCCTGTAGCCCTCCGGTACAAAAATCTTGTCATACAAACCCAATACACACTGTTTAATACTTATGGAACTGCAGAAACTCCCCTTCAGTGAAGCAACATTAAGTCCATTAACTTCATCATGAGGCAATGTTTCTTTAGAATGCATCATGTGCCTATGATTAAGGTACCTGCTAGAGAGGTAAGAAAAATGACATAGAATTCACTTTCTTCCCGCTTCAGGCCAAAGATTTGAACTTTGATCCCCTAACTCATAGGTGAATCTTTTACACACTATGGTCTCAGGTTTTCTGAAGCAGCGCTGTCTTTCACTGGAGCTATTCCAATTTTTATAAAATACTTTAATAGTCTTATACAAGTGAAATGGTTCTATCCTTTGATAGTTAGGATGTTTACTATGAGACCTAACAACTCTCTGGATAGCTCCATCTGGATGACTCTCTCCAGTCCCTACTCAGGACCAATTCTCTCCTGTCATCTGTTATAGTTCCTGATCAATCACATTCGCCAGCTGTCAGACCCAGAGGGTATATAAACACACAACAGAAACAAAGGACATCAAGAAGTGAGATACCTGTTATGTAGTTCCTGCTCCAATGAAGGCGGAGAACTCTGCCAACACAAAACTGAAGGAAACCAGCCTTTCTTCTCTCCAGATGGAAAAAAATTTCCAAAGAGGCAGCTTCAGATGCAGTCATTTCTGGAAGGCAATTACTACTCTAGCCTGAGTGAATATCCTTAATGCTATCTTTTCGGAGAGAGGAGAGGAGGAAAGCTCCATTTATCTCTTCATGGAAAGGCAAACCTTAGTTATATTCAGCTTTCTTTTTACACCTGACTTGAAAGATTTTATCTCTCATGGAATATCCTATGGAGATAAAACCCATTGGTTTTTGGTTTTGTGTTTTGTATCTCGTTTTACCAAGATAAAACAAAAGCAAAACACCACTGAAACTGAATGGTTTTTGTTTGTTGCTTTTTTACATTGATGCCAGTACTGAAAGCTGACTGACAACTCACTTTTTTGCTGGCCTTAAATGAAGTCGAAGATAAACCATCTATACAGAGAAAATTAAAACTGATAATTTCCCCTCCAGTGTTAAGTAAAAAATTACTTTGGATCAATCTTTGTGCTTCATATATAATCCATGAGACAGAGATTATTTGCTTTCCTTTGCTAATTAGAAAACTAAATAGTTTTCCTAAAAGTTGGGCATCATTTAGAACTTTTTGTAGTCAGCTCATATTAGGGATCCAACTGCCTAGAAGTAATGTTATGAACATTCACTAAAAATCTATCCAAAAAATATAATCATAGTTCAGTTTATACATCTTATTCTCGCAGAGCTCTGATTTAAGTAGGTTCTTCCTTAAGTGATTTTACGTCAAGATACTAAAATACATTTTTAAGGTCATTTCTGCCAACACTAAGAACAAGTTGATGAATCAAGTTTAATATCACTCTTATCCTGTGTTTGCCATCTGGGTTTGTATTCTTTGTTTGCTTAATTAGTTTCTTGATGCAGGATCACCCTTCAGACTTCTAGGAAGTGGAAAATCCATAGCTTTGAATGTATTAAAACAAAGATTGCTATGGAGCTTTGCAGAACTCCTTTCTGTTGACATGGACACATACTGCAATAGCCTTTCCAATCATTTTGTAATTATTGGTAGTATGACATTATTAAAATAGTCAGCAATTTGAGATTTATTTTAATTTGTCCTACCTCATCAGCGCTCTGTTGCATTCTAACTTTTAAAATAAATACGGTTATCAGTCCTTTAAAAAATGGGAACTTATGAATCAAAACTTGTGTAACAAATCTTTCTCATGCTTTCCACCAGTAGTCAATCTGCAGTATAGAAAAGTTTGCTAGAAATTCTTTTGAAACCTTTCTTATTTCTAAAAATGCAATTACGATGGAAGATGCTTTGCAACTTTACTATTGTAAACCTAGAATAATATTTTACTTAATCCCATGAGTGTGAATAAGTATGTTCCTACATAAAATAAGGAGCTTCAGGAAAGAAATGCATCTGCAGCACAGCAGCTGCAAAGAATGTTATTTACTACTGCACTTTAATAGATACACATATCCCTGCTAAAGCAGCTTGTCATCAAGGAATATTAAGTAGGACAAGGGGTAATGAGTTCAAATTTAAACAGGGGAAGTTCAGGTTACATGTAAGGAAGAAGTTCTTTACTGTGAGGGTGGTAAGGCAGTGGAATAGGTTGACCAAAGAAGTGGTAGATGCTCCATCCCTGGCACTATTAAAGGCCAGGTTGGACAGAGTCCTAGGTAACATGGTCTAAGGTGAGGAATCCCTGCCCATGTCAGGGGAGTTGGAACTAGATGATTGTCCTGGGTTCAGCTACAGCAGTCATTTTTCCTCCTTCTTAGTAGCTGGTGCAGTGCTGTGGTTTTGACTTTCACCCTGGGAACAACGCTGAAAACACCAATGTTTTTAGTTGTTGCTAAGTAATGTTTACTCCGACCAAGGATTTTCTCAGTCTCATGCTCTGCCAGGGAGGAGGGGAAGCCAGAAGGAATCAGAGACAGGACACCTGACCCAAACTGGCCAAAGGGGTATTCCATACCACAGCACATCATGCCCAGTATATAAACTGGGGGAAGGCCCAGATTGCTGCTCAGATTGGGCTGGGTGTCGGTCAGTGGGTGGTGAG
>NW_009924198.1:46919-73243 GCF_000696875.1 Nestor notabilis | reverse complement strand
ACTATTCTATAATTCTATGATTCTATGATTGAACACAGTACTCCAAGTGGGGTTTCAGGAGAGCACACTGCTGGCTCATGTTAAGTTTCTCATCAACCAAAACCCCCAAGTCCTTCTCTGCAGGGCTGCTCTGAATCACTTCTCTGCCCAACCTGTAGCTGTGCCTGGGATTGCCTGACCCAGGTGTAGGACCTTGCACTTCGCTTTGTTGAACTTCATGCACATGTAATATAGAGGAGGAAAACTATATGGAGCAGACAAAGAAATGGAAGAATCAAAAGCCTATATTTGAGTAATGAAATAGCACAAAGTTATTGCAATCCAAGCATATTTTTAATTAATCAGAACCAATCACAAAACCCTAAGTAAAATATAATTAATTTCATAGAAGTTTCAGAGCTTCCTAATAGAATAAATCTCTCATGTGAAATATTTAGGTAATGACTATCACAAAGGAGACTGCTTTAGTGTGCAATAATATATTCTGATAGAGTCTTCTTTTCTTTGTCAGTTAGGAAGAAGATGTCATTATACTTGGCAGTGTGTTCATTGTCTCTAATACTCAATGAACTGTAGCTGAGTAAACCTGGAATGTATGCCAGTACTCCCAGTGTACCTGCCATCCTGCCCATAAACCCTCACCATAACTGTGATTGTACCCAGAATATTTTGTATAACAGAATATACCAGAGAGAGGCTGAACTGATGAGAAAAATTCTGGGATAGGCATCGAAGAGCCAGTATCTACTTGTTACTTTTGTAAATTCTATTGGTGGCCATCCACAAACAGAACAGGGCTTTTTTTATTTATTCTTCATTCTGTTTTCTGACATATTTACAAATTCGTGAGTGTTTGAATACCAGAATTCCTGGAAGTCAGTAAAGTTGGGAAATATTTGCTACAGCTTTGGTACGTTCGTTTTCCAGAGGTGTTACTGTACATTAGTGATGTGAGAACATTGTGAACCTCTGGTGTTCGTTATGAGTTTAAACCATTAGAAAGTTTGCTAAAAATACCATAAAGTTCATTATGTACTCCTATGGCTAACTATTCTCATTAATTTAGAAAACGCATGTAATTTATATTGATATTGAATGCAAACTAGTGCATGGAAAAGTCTGATTGCACAGTGAAGGAGCAGATGGTCTTTGCCTTGGGGAGTTTACTACCTGAAAATGCAAAAGAAAAGTAGGGTGAGGGTGTATACATGCAAATGAAGGGCTCACCACAGAGGAGTAGAGTGGGGAAGAGAAGGGTTGAGTCACCAGGGAAGAATGAGCAACAGCCTGTCAGGAAACACCCTAAGTTCCAAACATTTTATCGCTGTTTGATAGGGGCTTGGGTAGGTGGAGATCAGTTAAACAGGACAAAGAAAAAGCAGGAAGGAGAGGCAAGGGCATTTCAGGATGTGGAGAAGAGAGGGGGGCAGGTATGAAGATGAGGGTAGAGAAAGGGAGAGGTGTAGGGACGAGATGGGTTGCAACAGTCAGCACGTGGGAAAGGATAATTAAAAATCATGGGTGTCTGTCAGCCGTTAAGCCTCTTTTACCTTTGCTCTGTCAGCTTTGTTGTCAGACTGGATCCTCCCTGTAGTCTCTTCCTCATTCCAGGCTGCTCCTGTCATTGTTTAACACAGTTGTGTATGAACCAGGCACGCAGACTGAAGCCATAAAATTATACAGTGCACTTAATTGAAAGATTGAAAAATTACTTTACAGTGACAGTCTACACAATGGTTAACACTTAGGGACTGATCTTAAGCTATGGTACTCAGTAAGTGCAATTTAATGTTACAGCTTTTAAGTATGAAACCAATGACTTTTCCTTTGGCAGATGGAAATTGTTCTTACACCACATTAACTTTTAGGGCTGGAAGGGGAACTTCTCCCTTTACCTATCACTCTTAAAGATTCAGATAGCTACTAATATTTCTCACTTATGCTTGAGATAGAAAGCCTGAATCTCAAAAATGGTCTCTGTGTATGTGTGTGTACTTCATTAGGTCAAATGATATATCAAATTTCCTTAATATTGAGATACTTTGCATATGTGCTGAGAATTATTATTTTTGCTTTCAAAACTGATAGTAGATTTATGGTAAGTAGATTTATGGTAAATAGATTTTCTGCTGAGAAATCTCAGGTCAGCTCTAAGTAAGTCTTTTGTCTTTGCAACCCTTCCTTTCTCAGAGCAACAAAACCCAGGTAAGGTCCAGTTTTATCAGTCTTTCTTCTTGCTCCCCACAACTTGTTTGAATACAGAAGCTTATTTTTTCTGTAAAGCCACATTCAACCAGAAAAGTTTGAAATGGAGAAGCATTGTGTTCCCTAATTTCTTCCATTAAACATGATGAAAACAGCAAAGTAGATCCAAACAGCATCTAAATTTTTTTAATAGTGACAGTATAATGGCTAAGTCATATAGGCTGCATGTCTGGTTATTTAAGTTCAGTTACTGGCTGCCAGAATTACACTTATGGGACCCCAAGATCTCCAATCCATAATCTTATTTTCCAGTCAGAATTCAGAAAAAGCTCACTCAAAATGAGAAAGGAAACCCAAACAAACCATTCACTGTATGAAGCCAGTTTTTTAGGGTTTTTTTTGCAGTTCGGTGAATTCAGTCCTTCTGTCTATAAGCTCTGCATTTGCATTGTCAGCGCTTACTCTTTTAAGTGGAATTAGAGAAACAAAACATCAATGGAAAATCAAGCTGATTTCAATATTGTTCAACAAAGCAGGAATCATCTGACACTGTAGGAACTTCTTATCCCATTTTCTCCAAACAGCAGGGTAGGAGCACTTAAGTATTAAGATATTTAATTTTCTCTAAAAATTATACCAAAGACTGCAGTTTGGTGTACGTAATTTATAAATATTTGAATTTCATAATTGTTTCCATACAATATGGAGACAGAACCCACTAGAATTCCTGACGTATTGCATATTCTTACTACTGAAGTCTCACTTTCAGTATGTAGTGTCAAACTTGAATCTTTTGATCACATATGCTGAATCTCTCACATTAAAATAAACTTTTTTATTTACTTTTCAAACAGCTTTTCTCAGGAAAGTGCAGCTAATAGTACACTATTTGCAGCCTCTGTGCAGTAACACTTCGTTCAAACTAACACCTCTACCCAGAGCTCATTAAATCAGCACTTACATGTCTTCAGTACAAAGGAAATAGTTTCAGGATGAGCACTGGATGTCTGATCTCCTTTTATACAGATTATCTTCTTTTTTCACCCCTGCTCTAGGCATTGCATGAGTGAACTTATTCCTGAAATACTGTAGCAAGAAATGGCTTCTTCAGTTCTCTTATTAAACTGTCACAAGACATATCCGAGAACCACATATTCCACTGAAGTGTACTAGGAAATTTAGGAAATCATGTAGACATTCTCACAATAGAAAAATGCGAATGTTCATCTTTTACCTACCTACAAATTACAATTCCTTATAAGCGTTATTTTTTTCAGCTTTTTAGAATTAAAACCTTTTCATGAATTAAAAACATGAATGCTGAAAGTGTGTTGTATGTTTAGTATAAGAATCTGAGTCTGAATCTGATTGAATGAGATGTGATCATGTTGTCAAAAAGCCTATCTTTTATAACACAAGAGTACTATCTTCAAAAATATAACTTCAGACATCTGGTTTGTTTTCACTCTCGTTTTCCATTCATAGCTTTCAAATTGCAACCACTGAGTCCCCGCTGGTGAAGGAGAATCTCATTCCTGTGGAATGGTCAAGCACCTCATTTCAAGAGTCAGGTGACTCTTATCAGGCACATTGGGTGAGCCTTTTGGAAAGTCTAGTTGATGACATCAGGCTTGGGTGTCAGGTAGTTAGTTGTATACTTTGGTTAAGGTTTTACTCTGTTGCTATTAAATGAATAAATGGATCCATATGTTGCTGATGAAATAAATACCTAAATAAATTCAAGTCTTCCCTTTATTTTGTCCAGATCTCTATTTTATACATAGATCCCTGAACTAAGAGTCCTGGTGGGATGAGGGTGGCAAAAGGAGGTAGATTAAAAAGTGATATATCTCCTTCAGACATGCAAACAGCTAAGTAACTGCAGCAATGTCTGTGTTCTCCTGACTAACCATTCTAACTTACCTCCTGAGCCATGCAACACTGCAGGCTTGGGGAAAAATGGCTGGAAAAGGACTTAGGGGTGGTGATTGACAGCTGCTGAACATGAGCCAGCATGTGCCCAGGCTGTCAAGAAGGTCAGTGGCATCCTGGCTTGTATCAGAAATGGCATAGCCAGCAGGGCCAGGCCAGTGATGTAGTCAGCACTGGTGAGGCTCCACCTTGAATACTGTGCTCATTTCTGTGCCTCTCAGTACAAGAGAGATATTGAGGTGCTGAAGAGGGTCCAGAGAAGGACAACGAAGCTGGTGAAGGATCTGGAGCACAAGTCTTATGAAGAACGGCTGAGGGAGCTGGGGTTGTTTAATAGATCCCTGAACTAAGAGTCCTGGTGGGATGAGGGTGGCAAAAGGAGGTAGATTAAAAAGTGATATATCTCCTTCAGACATGCAAACAGCTAAGTAACTGCAGCAATGTCTGTGTTCTCCTGACTAACCATTCTAACTTACCTCCTGAGCCATGCAACACTGCAGGCTTGGGGAAAAATGGCTGGAAAAGGACTTAGGGGTGGTGATTGACAGCTGCTGAACATGAGCCAGCATGTGCCCAGGCTGTCAAGAAGGTCAGTGGCATCCTGGCTTGTATCAGAAATGGCATAGCCAGCAGGGCCAGGCCAGTGATGTAGTCAGCACTGGTGAGGCTCCACCTTGAATACTGTGCTCATTTCTGTGCCTCTCAGTACAAGAGAGATATTGAGGTGCTGAAGAGGGTCCAGAGAAGGACAACGAAGCTGGTGAAGGATCTGGAGCACAAGTCTTATGAAGAACGGCTGAGGGAGCTGGGGTTGTTTAGTCTGGAGAAGAGAAGGCTCAGGGGCAACCTCATTGCACTCCGAAACTACCTGAAAGGAGGAGGTGGCTGATCATTTCTCACAAGTCTCAAGAGATAGGACAAGATGTAATGGCCCCAGGCTGCCTCCCCAAGGTGCCAGGGGAGATTTAGACTAGATATTAGGGAAAAATTCTTCACAGAAATGGTAATCAGGCACTGGAACAGGCTTCCCAGGGAAGTGACGGAATCACCATGCCTGGAAGTGGTCAAAAACCATATAGATGAGGCAGTCAGTGACATGGTTTAGTGGTGGACTTGGCAGTCCTGGGGTAAAGGTTGGACTTGATGATCTTCAAGGTCTTTTTCAACCTAGTTGATTCTACTATTCTGTGAAATAATGCTCCAAGGGAAACAAACAGGGGACTTAAATATCCCATCCTCATGTACTTCTCAGGGAAGTGAACACTCAGTCATTAGATCAGGCTTGCCTGACTGCCATGACAGGATCCTTTCTAACTGAACTAGCAAAAAAACATTGTCTAGTCTCTATCCAGGCCTACATCTGTGAGAGAAATCAAGCTTCATCTTGGTGATAGAAAGCATCATGAAGAAGAGCAGTGAACACTGCTAAGTCATTCACAGTCCTACATTTCTGATACATGTTATTATTAATGTTTGTTGTTACAATAGTGCCTTGAAGTTCCATCCAGGAATTGCCAACAGCTCAGGAATCACTGCATGGGTTGTCACAGAAAGCCATAACAAAACAGAGATCATGTCCTGAAGACCTTAAATTTAAAAGGGATGACAAATACTGAGATGATGACTGGGACCTGAAGCCAAGAGAGTTATCAAAAACATTTGCTACACATCATAAAACTGTGCCAGTCATGAATAGACCACTGTTACAGTGTGTTGACTTGTGTTTAACCATAAAAATGACTTTTTTTTTCACTCTATGTGTTAGACATTGAAAAGTGAGAAGCAAAGAATAGGGAACTAATGCCAGTTTTTTCCCTGGGAAGACGTATTAAGTGAAGACCCTTAGGGGTTCTCTCCTAGATCATGTATCTTTAAACAAAGCCATAATTACCTGGACAGAGAGAAAATAACAGAAAGATGGAGTTAGCTAAGAGTCATAAGGTATTAAACTCAATAATAATAATCCTCCTGTCTTTGTAGAAGGACCTCACTGAACTGAGTGAATGGGCAATTGACTGGCAACTCAAAAACAATACAGTAAAGCTGAAAAAGGTATAGAGAAGAATGACAGCAACAATTAAGGGTGGAATGGCTTCAATACAACAGGTAACTATCGACTAGGAGACTCCAGATTGAAAAAGAAATTATTTAAGTGGGATATGAATGATTTCTGTAAAAGATGGGTGGGCCAGAAAAATTGTGTTGGAAAACAATTATTAGCCGTTTCTCTTAATGCAAGAACTAGGGGAAATCAAATGAAACTGGCAGGGGCTAGGTTGAAAAAGAACAAAAAGAGAGATTGCCTAATGGTACACAGGCTTTGGATCTCTGCACCTTAAGTTGTGGATACTGGAAGTTTACCTGGGTTCAGAAAAGTAATTAGACATAGGAAAAAACTACCCCTAGCATTCAACACAAAGTTACTGACTGGCTCAGGAAGGCTTTCTGCTGCAAGTTTATGGATGATGAAACAGCAAATAAGGGACACGCTGAAAAAATTGGGGCTGTTCAGCCTGGAGAAGGGAAGACTGTGTGGAGATCTCATAGCAGCCTTCCAGTATCTGAAGGGGGCCTGTAAGGGTGCCAGGGAGGGACTTTTCATCAGGGACTTTAGAGAGAGGAAAAGGGGTAATGGGTTTAAACTTAAATGGGGGAAGTTCAGGTTAGGTATAAGGAAGAAGTTCTTTACTCTGAGGGTGGTGAAGCACTGGAACAGGCTGCCCAAAGAAGTGGTAAATGCTCCATCCCTGGCAGTGTTCAAGGCCAGGTTGGACAGAGCCTTGGGTGACATGGTCTCATGTGAGGTGTCTCTGCCCATGGCAGGGGGGTTGTAACTAGATGATCTTAAGGTCCTTTCCAACCCTAACCATCCTATGATTCTATGATTCTATAGTTCTAAGAACTGCAACTATATTCTAATCCTGTTCTTTAGGTACTTGATATTGACTACAGTCAAATATATGATACTGCAATAGGTGTATTTTTTTTTTGCCTGCCCCTTTACAGCTGTTCTTAGGGTATTATAGGCAACAAATAGGCCTGTCAGTATAACTCAATGGCTCACATGCTGAGTAGGAAATAATCTAAACCAGCCATACATACACATAGGACAGGTCTGTCACAGTGGTAATACTCCCATTTGACCTCAGTGATAGCACAGGATTTGAGTATGCAGCGGTGCTTTCACTGTGAGATGATGGACCTTAGCAGGAAACACTCAGCACCAAACAGGGTCAGGCCTCAAAGTATAATTATGTAGGAAGCTCTTATCAGATAATCTTTTGCTTTGAACAGATTGTGACTTCTCACTTGGGCAATTTGGATACTTTTACCTCACTAAGTAGCAAAGCAAGGACAAAGGCAGGTTCAGCTCTGTGACAGGGTTCTGCAGAGTTCATTCTTGCATCGTGTGGCTCAGAAAATAAGCTTAGTCTCACTGAAGTCAAGGCTGATTTGCAATCATGCTGACTATCCTGGATCTTACTGCATTTACAAGGTAGATGCTGACTAGAGTGGAAATGTTTCATGAGCAGGTTTTGGAATAAATAATGCAGACCCTTTAGGGGTCTTCTGTGGTCTGCAGTCCCCTGGAGAGCAATTCTATTCCTTTCATCTGTCACATTACAATTCCAGATTTGAAATTAAAATAATAATCATAAGAAAAAAAAAATAAATAAAAATCTCAGGCTTGATTTAAAATTAGAAAGAAAAAAAAAACCCAACAAAAAATACAAGCAGCATTCCATTTCATTAATTGACCTTACAATGTATTTGTCAGCTTTGACAGGAAGTTTGTAGGGCTGAAAACAAAAAAAAAAAAAAGGAAAGAAAAATCCAGTGTTTTATGAGTGTTTCCCTCCTTCAAATCTCTGGCATCATAGGTGAAGCATTGTGTGGCTGGCATCTTGACTCACCATTCGCTCTCAGGGTCTGCAGGGAGTGAGGCCATCAGCACTGATGTTCGGTGGAAAGCTGTGAAAACAAACTGCAGTAGATTAGTTGGGCTGCTTACCAGGTTATTTAGTGCTAACCACTTTGTGTGCCCTTACACCTCAACCAAACAATTACCCTTTTCTATTCTTTTATTTGTGCATGTACTTATCAAGGAAAGCAGTGTGTGCAAAGGGACATTTTATTAAGTAGGATGATGCTTTTAAGATGTGTTTCTTTGACTCTAGAATGCCAATATAGTCTGGTCTTTAATTAAGAAGACAAACAACAGAAGAGAAATATCAAAGTACTAGTTATCTGGAATTACTTGATTGTCTGAAAGAGAAATTAAAGATAGTTCTAGAAACGTTGGAGCCTGATTCTGCCATTTTGAACAGTTGTTCTTATATTGATAGCTTGGTTTGCAGTAAGGTCACTCATGAAGTGAGTGCTATTTTGTGAAAATTAGTCTTGGTGTATAGCCTTTAAAATTAAGATATAAAAAGATGAGGTACATACTTCAAAGCTGCACATTTCTTTATCCATTTATTTTTTTCTCACCTTCCAGAAATGTTTTAAAATGTTTTGTCAACTCAATTTGTCCCTTTTTTATAACTTACTATGTTTGTGGTTAGAATTAATGGCAAATGAATGAAGTAGAACAGTCAATTCTAGGGAGAAATCACAGGGAATTAAAGAGGAATTGTTATGCAGCTTTTTATTAAAGACACCACAGATCATGTTCCTTTAAAAAAACCCAGTATGCAATGTGCTTTGAAGATCACTTTCATTTTTTTTTGACCTTTTAGGACTACAGCACTTTCTAAAGAGTTGTCATCTGTTCTTAGGTATTGAGACTTAGCATCAACTTTTTATTTAATGCAGCAGCAGAAAACATTGAGCTTGCCCTGGCTTTATTGTGAATGAGTAGATGATGTCAAGTTACTAATGCTTCAAGAAATTTACTGAGGTGTTTATTCTGCTTTTGTTCCTTTAAGGCTTATGCTCTTTCTTCTTTTCCTTCCTACCCCCTGCTGCCCCCTCCGGGGTTTCTGTTGAATTGTATACAGATACTACTTGTTCATAACTATCTGTGGAAATCCTTGGCTAATAATATCATTATCAAATGCTCTCAGGAACAGTATGATTTGCTTTTAGCACACACATACATGCTACAATGTTAGCATTCGTGACAAGCCTGACCCAAGATAAATAATTTGCATCCTGTTCAAGTGCTTGATTTCAAGCTGTCTGGGAGAAAGGAGGAGAAAAATAAAATCCTGTCAAATACATGTCTCAAATTCTGTACAGGATGGTAGATTTGTATTTTCTGCGCAGTAAAATCAGCATGACAAATTGCTAAAAGGTCCTCCAAAGATGTGCACCAGTACAACAGATCACATTTTATCCTTTTCTCATTTTGAAGCATTAATTTTAAGCTTTTGAAAAGAGAATGTAAACAGGAAGGAGAGATTACCGCAGGAGTTAAAGAGGTATCTTGATATCTATTGCTAGGCTGCATAAATATAACCGTGGTTAATTCCCCCATTTTTAGACATTCCTCATTCAAGTTATTTTTACTCATAAATTCACACTTCATACCTTAAAAGAAAGGATGAATAAAAGACTTTTGCTCAAGGTTATCTTAATGAACCTGAGATGCAAAGTCTAATTTTAAAAAGTAGATATTTTGACAGCACTTCCAAAACCCACACCTTACAGTCCTAGCTCAAAGCAAATGCTCCAGGAATAACTTGTTTATTGTTTATGTATAAGCTTACTTCAAACTATTACTCCTGGGGTGGAGAGCAGCTGGAGTAGGCAGGGCATGCATTTGTTTTCTTTCTTTCCAATGAGATTATCTCAAAGACATTCCTCCCCTTCTCCTCCTTTGCCTTTTTCACATAAAGCAGAATTAAGCACAGCTGTCAGGGAGCAGAAAAGGTGAAACCTCATCTTTATGCAAACATGTACGTTTTCATTAAACCAATTCACTTAAGTCAGTGCTAAACTTGTGTAGATACTCTTATTTAGCCTTGAACCATCTGATTTGCAACTGGCTTTACCAAACTGGAACAAGTGTATCTGAACAGTCTCTTCCTCCTCTTTAATAAAGAAGGTTTAAACCCATCAGTAAATCCTGAGCATTCCAACACTCACAGAGAACCATCAGACTCCAGCTTCTTTTCTCAGTGTTTTAATTTATCATGTACTAAAAATCTGACAAATGAGCAGGGGATTTTTGTTTAGTGCTTGTAGGGTCTGCTGGAGTAAAGCTGTCTTGGATCAGCCAAATCCCAAGTTGAAAAGTGAAAACACTGTGAAGTTCCTGTCTTTTAAACGTTAAATTTGGTGAATATTAGATTATAGTCTGAATTTCATCTTTACCATAAGTAAGTACATTTCCTGAAGTTTCTCTGGCTATACAATTAGAAATGACATTACTAGATGGTTTTAAGGAACTTTTTCCTCCCTCCCAGCTCTACTCGAGAATGTATCACAAATGCAGCAAGTCTTTAAAAGCTAAATGCATGGTGTAAATATTCTGAATGGCATTTGGGGCACCAGCATGCCATTGTGTTCCTCCCCACACAGCAGGGACTTCTCTGCTCTTGCCCTATAGATACTTACAAAGAAAGAAAATAATACTGTGGAGGTGAAGAAGACATTTGCCTCTGCCAACTCCTCGTTTTGGGCTGTATGGAAGTGATTCTGTTGGGAAATATGGAATCTATGACATTGCATCAGTCTATAGCTCACGCACTCCAGTCAGCGATGCCTCCTGACTCTTCACAAGCAGGTGATGATCTAGGAAAAACATGTGCTTTTGGCTCCCATCTTTTCAGGATCCTTATGGTGTTCTCTCCAACATTTTAGGCTGAGGCTTTTTATGTCGTACGTTCATGGCCTGCTTTCCTCTCCTGCATTAGGGCACAGTCTTCAGGAAGTCTTTGCATTAGAGCACTAGGACTTTAATGACTTTTTTTTTTTTTTAGTAATGTTTGACTTCCTCTGATGCTCAGACTGATCATCTCATTAAGGGATGGACTGTGGGATTACTCATGCTCTCTCATAAGAACAAGAGATTTGGTTTCCCAGGTGGGCACGTTCTTTACTTCTGCTCAAAGGGCAGTTTTATGTGTCAGCTCTCAACATAGCTTTTCTTTTGTATCAAATATGAGCAAATTAACATTTCCCTCTGACACTGGCCTTGAAGCAGCAACTTCTAAGTTACGAGGATAGGAAGAGATGCTGCATTTCTTCCTGCTTATTACGAGAAACACAGTAGGTGTGTAACATCTGATTTTTCAGTGCCAGTGTCCCACCAGATCTTGAACAGAACTTTTCACCTCTTCAAGCCACCTTGCACATGGGCAATTCCTTCCAGGGTTGAAGCCTTTATACCATTTGTGTCAATGAGGTCTCTTATGTTTGTACCAAAGATCAACTGAGATGATCACTATGTGCACAAACTACTTCAGTGTTCTAAGTAAGAATATAAAATGCTGTCTTGGGGGAAAAAAAATGTGTCATTTGTACTGACTTGGGTGGGCCAATTGCTAAGCTGTTGTTTCAGTCCTGAGAGAAGAACCTGGAGCAAGGGATCAAGAAAGCAGGCTGGCGTGGAGAAAGGACATTGATGTAAATGAAATAGAGGGCAGCTAAAAGACAGATGGAGCAAATGGTGCTGAAAGGTGCTAGCAGAGACGACTAGGGAGAAAAATCCGAGCAGGTATCCTGATTGCAGCCATTGTACAATCATACACGTTTCAGATTTATATGACTGAGGAAATCATCTTATCAGAGTGTTGTGAGGTACATCTCAGGAGGCAACCGTAGATAAACACAGTAAAGACCTCAGATCATTCTGCAAGAAAAACAAAAGAAAACAGAACAGGCAAGCCTTTCTAAATGCCCCAGCATTTGGAAAAGGCCTGTAGCATTATGGCAGTCGTAGGAGCCCTGCTTGAAGAGGACTGGGGATGTCCTTCTGTTAACTCCAGTCTGGAAAATGTTCATGCTTTAAACCCATAAAGATATTTTGCAAGTAAGGTAGTGAACATATGCCTTTCTAAGGCAGAGCTGTGCCCTGGGGAGCAAAAATGTGTGTGTACGCACACGTTCGTGTCAAGTTGGCTAGAATCATTTTAGCTCTGTGATGCCTATCTCAAAACACTTCCTCTGAATTGTGTCAAACACTAATGAAAAAAGATAAAATTAGTCTGTAGAGGAACACAGATTGCTTGTGAATTTGATTTTTGGTGTTGGTTATTAACATGTGTGTAGGAAAAAGAAGAGTACAAGAGAAAGAGCGAAGATGTTTATGGGAATTGTCATTAAAGCCAGACCAAGATTCAACCTTGACAAAGAAGATATTTCAATCCTGCTGTAATGAGGAAATTAAGTCAATAAGGAGTGCATTCTCTCAAAGTCAGAGGACTACAACACAAGCTTGTTTAGGATTACCATTAAATTGTGGTACACTTCACAAAGAAATAGATGTGAATGTTTCAGAAAGCAGTCATCAAGCACCTTGTAGTTTGCCAAGAAAAATAGGCAATTATGAACATTATGTCCAACTATGCATCATATCGGCTCCAATCAAAACCATTTAAATCCAGTCAAGCATTGCTTTCACACATAAAACCCTACCCTATGCTTGATTATACCTCAGCATACCAGGTATGCAGCCTAGGATGTTGGCCAATAACAATATTCCATTGTCTAGGAATTTTAATCCATGCATCTATATTTATAAATGTCATAAATTTGATTGCAAAAGATTACAATTATCAAACCCTTGCTGTTTTCTCTTTTCTGTTCAAATCTGTTAAAAAGCCTTTGAAATTAAAAACAAACAAATAAACAAAGTCTGATGAAAAGTGGCACTGTCAAGCTTTTAAGTTGAAAAACCGGACGTAGAAAATTACTTAGCTTTTCTACAGTTCTTTACCCCTCCCCAGGTGATGCTGCCTCTCAGCAGAGTAAAATTATTATACAGAGAAAATAGTTTAGATTGCACATACCCAGACTGAAGAAAACTTGCTTCAATATAGATACATTAAAAACAAACAACCCTTCCCCCACCCCGGCCCCGCACTTTCTGTGGCACTTTTGTGGTCTCTCAGAAACAATGAATTCTATTCCTCCTACTGCTCTGCTGTGGTAACTAATTAGTTCAGGTTGTTTTTTCCACCCCCCTTTATATTGGAGACTTATTCTAAATATGTGTCGCTTGCTGGTATGCAAGCACCAGGTCATCTCAGCAAGTGTCAACAGCACTGGGAGTCTTATCACACTTGAGTGACCAGTGTTTTAACATTATGTCAATTTGACCGGCTGTGAGTATGCTATTGAATTTACAACACTGACAGACCAACTGGAGTAGGGCTCTCCACACTTAAAGGAACCGGAACTGAGTTACTATTAGCAAATCCAGGAATTTTCTGCTTCCTAAACCAGCTGCTCAGGGATTCAGCCTTCTTGGTCTATGCTACTCAGCCATCCACTGGATGAGTACTTCCTTTCACCTTGTACATCCAAATTTTAATTTAATTTAAATAACCTCCATCCTTTTTTTTTTTTTTTACCAGCTTTCAGTGAAAGACACTTGCCTGATTTCTTTTCATAATAAAAATGCTGGCTAAAATCTCCCTAAAAATCTCTTTCCAAGAGCAATGTTGCTGTCAAACACTCCAGACAAACTATGTGGCTAAATGTTCAACTCTTGAGTACGATGGCCACAGCTTAACTGAAACTAAGATTTTATCACTGGTATTAAAAATGGCATGTATCATCTTAAATAGGAAAAAGGAGGGATTAAATAGTCTTGGGCTGTCAGTTCATGACCAGATGCTCCAAGAATCTTTGAGACACCCTTACCCAGGGAAACGTACAGTAGCTGACGAAAAGTATTTTTGCAGATACTGTCAAAAGTGAGGCTGCACAGAGGTAGCTGAGTTCATTTTATTGCAGCCAGTGTTGGAATGTACCTGCCAGAAACAGGAATGCTTCCTTCATTTAGCCTGATTTATCATTACAAGAACTAACAGGGCTCCTTCATAAAATACTGGAGCTTACTTCTGGCACAGGCCCAGCAAAGTTGCACAACTTGCTTAACACCACAAAGCATATACTGCCTCTATATATCCTTAAAATAATGCTAACCATTTTTCACAGCATTGTGCCAGAATTAATGAATTAATTCTGACAAAATACAGGGACAAAGGAAATTTTATTTTTTTTCCAGCAGAATAGGGAGAATAGGAGCTATATTTTGAAAGCCACCCATGGCCCCAAAATTTTAGGTAGGTACCTAAGATACAGTTTAGAAACAGCAGAATTCTGTGGAAGGGGTGGTAGGCACCCAAATACCTTTTCAGTGTGCTGGCCATAGACAGCTGGGTTCTTAAGCAGAGATTTATGCATGAGCCGCTCCCTCCTCACACCCACCTGCTGGATGACTTGCATTCTACCTAGTTTAGATGAGTGCTATCCTTTTCTCTCCTTAGGGCCCATGAGAATTTCCCTGGTTATTTGCCCACTGTAGGCAGCTCTGCTTTTAAGTATCTGTGGTCTAGCCATTTTCTCTAAGGCCCTTTCACTGTGGGTCCGTAGTAAATTGGTATCAAATTGGAGGTGGGTTAAGTAGACACGGTTGGCCACCTTCCACATCCTTTTAGTGTATTGCACGTGTGTGTGCAGAGGGAATGTTAGTCTTATGCAAACAATGATAATACAATCCAATGCATCAGTACTCCATGACTTGCTTACGCTTCACCTTGGTTCTCCCTCCATGCTTAACTCTAGCAACCTCATACATACTTTTTCTTCTTACCTTTATGCAGTAACTGAGAATTTTCATTCATAAAGATATTAAGGTACCTAAAATTACTGTTGCTTTAATTCCTTTGATATTAGCAGGATTTAGAAGAGTAATTAAGGGCTGGATGTTTGACTGTGTTTGTAGATCTGAGCATTGGTAAGCAGTTAACAGCCATCTCAGTTTGTGAGAAAAATAAAAGATTTATGAATGTTTTTTTGGGCAATGTGAGCGAATAGTTTCAGTGCTCTGAGAATCCTAATATTACTGCAGAGGCATTAATCTGATTTCACTTTTCAGTGTTGATATCTATTCATAAATACATTAAATAATCAGCAAATCAAGCTCTGAATACTATATTAGTTCAGAGCTCAAACTAGGAACAACATGATAAAGGAACATGGGGTGCTTTTTACTTGAACTTTGTATGTAACCATATTAAGATGTTGAATATTTCAAAGGCTGAAAGTATTTATAGCTTTGACTTTTAACTATATTATATCCTTTGCCTTATTTCTTGTCCTCAGCAAATGTCAAGTGGGTGTTGTGTCGAACTGAAAGAGACCAGTCTCAGGAGAACATCCATCTTCAATAAGTGAAACTTCAGATTACACAAAGCTGTAGGCATAAAAGCAGCTGGAAAAGCAAGTTCAGTCTGAAAATGAAGCAATTTTCTCGAGAAAAAAGAACATGGAAGTTAAAGGAAGGACTAAACTGAAATCATGCTTTTAGAATGTGTACTTTATATCTAAGAGTATTTGCAGTCAAATTAAACCTGCAGGTTTTAGTTTTAAAACTTTGTATTTCCTTTTCCTAGAGTGGGCATATTTATAGTAAAAAAACAGTCCAAATATGCACTCTGTTCCTGAGAATTATGATCTGCTTAGTAAGCTTGAATTTCTTTATAAGTTCAATTCATTCTTTTAAGAAGAGGATACAAATGCTCTGAGCAGGATGTTTTTTCAGAGATATAACTCAACTCCAAGGGATTGTATCTGACTTATCTTGGTATAAAAGGACCCAGAATTGAGGCTTGTTTTGTAATGCCTGCACAGAGTGCAGGTGACTAATTGAAAGCTCTTATTATAAAACCTGCACCCACAAATTCTGTAAGCTTAGCCAGGTTTATGAAAAGGTTAATTGAAGCTGTGAATCTTTCAAGTAAACCTATAGCTAATTTTGAGTGAATCTTGACTGATTTATTGTTACATGTATCTGACATACCAAGGTTCACCTTTTTTTTCTTACTGTGTTACACTTGGAGTTATTTTGGTTTATATGAGCCTGGAACTCAGACTGAGTTTCATGAGAGACAACCCACTAGAAACTAAACCCAATGACACTGATAAAAATCTGAGGATGGAAATTGCTAAGTTTCAGACACGTCTGAAAAGCCTCCTTTCCAGTCCTTTTGAAATCCTGCAGTCTGCTGTGAGAATAAAACTGAGGTGTGTTTAAGGGAGTTTTGGCTGAGTGGAATGACTGACCTTTGAGAAGATAAGGGCAGAAGAAGCAAACAATTTCAGTTTGTCAAGAAGGGATGCAGAATAGCTGTATATGCTCCATATCATGCTGTAAGCTAAAGTTTCTTCCTAATTTCCCGTGGCATAGTTCTTTAGAAAAACTCTGGACATGGTGCATCCTTGGAGACAGGAAATGGAAACAGTATGTCTAGGATGTCGTAATGTCCTATCTAAGCTTGGCTACCACAGCAAATAAACACAGGTGTGCAATTGTACTGTGTAGCAGGCCCAGACCCACTGGTGTCTGTTGACAGTTTGTTTTTCTTGGTCTTGGTGTAACTCCATGCTTGCTTCAAGCCTGGCCAGGTCATGTGGAGGCAAGTAGAGGGTCTACATGGCCACATAGATGCACCAAGAGATGCCGTGTTGTGCTGGTGTTTCTAGACTTTCACCCCTCACATAAATCCATGTCTTCATTGCTCTCAGCCGAGAATGAACTGGAGCCTTTATGGGGCTGGAGGTGTCTCCCCTACAGAACCAGAAGTGAAGCTAAGCCTCCACTGAAGAGCAGGTCAAAGTACCTCAGGCTCTGCTCCCTCCCAGAAAGGGGAAGGTGAACAGCATCCATCATTTTTTTTCCCCAAGATAGATATATCTGTGCCTCCTGGTCTCAGTGTTTGCAGCTCGACACAGCTTTGGTTCGGCTTCTGCTCTGAATTGCTTTCTGGAGGAATCTGTCAGTGCCCCCTGATGACATGAGGATGTCAGGGAGACCTGTGTTTCTAAATAACTATCCAAATAACATGCTTGGAGAGAGGTATTCTCATCATCCTCCACTGCCTTAGTCTGTTACACAGTTTTACATAATTTTGTTTCACTACTTAAGTAGATTAAACAGATAATAATGACCTTGAAGTCAGGTGTGATGACTTTCACATTAAATTTCAGCCTCATGTCCTGAACTCATCTCAGTCTATAAAAGGCACAAGTGAATATACATACAGTATGGAGTCTATTGTTTCCTGTCATCTGGAATATGATTTTTATTGTTCTAGGTGATTGCTTTTTATGTCTAACTTGAAATAGAGTTCTTGCAATTGTACTGTTTGCTTCTCTGGAGAAGCCGGTTTGTTTTCCTAGTCTCTTTTGAAATTTAATGGATTCCTTCATGTAAAGTGAGGAGCTGAATAGAAAAGACCTGCTTATGGTTGTGTAAGACCTGCTTCTGGCTGTACAGGTCCCCACAGCCTTTTCCTGCAGCAGCATCAAAACATAAATATCAAGAAGAAGCCAGGACATAGATAAAATAATTAGTAGTTATTAAATAACTGCTACTGCTAAATCAAGTACTTTTTACCAAAAATAAGCTGGCTCCATGACAATCTATTTTTGGTAACTGTGTTAGTATAAAGAAAGAAAAATAAATGGGACTACTTAATTTATTAAGAGAGTTATAAACACAGCTAGCAGATAGATAAATGTTGACATTATCTTTCACAGGATGAGCAAATGTCAGCTATATAATGAAATGAAAGCCAACTATGTTCCAACCTGGGTTTAAATGTTTGGAAAGGAATACCTTCATGATTTTCTTAATGTGTTTTGTTAATTAAGTCAGTGGGACGTGTGCTCCCAGGTCCCTCAGGCGTCGCTGAAAGTGTCTCCCTATGTCAAGCTGACAAACTTTATTTATGTGACTCAAAAAGTATACCAAATGCATCCTGTTCTCCAAGAACCCTGCCAGTTATTTAAAGCTACAAAACTAAATAATGGTCTCACAGGCTCGTGATTTGTTGTACATACTCCAGCTCTATCCCATTCCTCTTTCTGTCCGCCTCAAATGTCTGTCAAAATAAGTAGGTCTGCAGGGCCACCTCAGAGGCACCACGTCTGAGGTGCCTCCCAAAGGCAGCATGCTCACGTGTCAACAGCAGAGTGGACCTGTGGCAGGAGGTGGTTGTGGGCGACGTGGGGCAGTGTGGCAGAGCTGAAATGGGGCAGGCTTAGCACTTCTGAAGACTGAGGAAGTGCTAAATAGGGCACTGCAAGGGACTGCGGGATGGATGCGGTACATGATGGTGCCAGGAGAGGCATAACAAGGGCAAGTCATGACATTGTGGAGATGAAGTGCGGATACAGGTAAGTTTTACCAGCTGAGGAGGTTTTCCCTGGGTGTTAACAGAGCCATGTAGCTCTTTCAAAGAAGGCCTATGCAAATGGCAAGCTCTCGTTTTTATGATTACAATGGAGGGACCATTGAACTAAGCAGATCTTTCCTAATCTTGCAACTGTGTATTGAAAACTTGGTATTGTTCTGACGCATGGGCTATATGATGAGTCCATACAGGACTCTAAAGGCACAGATAACTGTAAATCCAATTTGAAAATCCCTGAGCTCTTGAACATGGTATCTCTGTTCCATTTTTCATTCTGCAAATCTGTGTCACATACTGTTTGGTAAAGTCAAAATATTTGGATGGACTGAACTAACCTCTGTCACAGCAGCTGAGAGACTAACAGCTATAAGGTGTCGGCTTGTGTGTGGATATGAGATAGAATAATAGAAACACAGAAAAAAGAGCTGAATATGAAATGAGATGCTCTACCAATGTCTCTTTTTTTTTTTTTTTTTTTGAGGATGGCAACAGCCATCTTCACCTTTGCCTGGATGACCTGAGAAAGGAGGTGCAGAGGAAATTTTCACTCTTTGGTCTCTTTATGGGATACCATCAACTGCACTGTAGGTGTGGGGCCACTATAACAATGAAATAAAAGTGTCTGAAAATGTTCCCAGGCTCTGACTGCTAGACCAAGAAACAGACCACGTTCATGCTAATAAATTCCATCATTCTCTGAAATTAAGTGGGTGCATGAAAAAGTGCCTGTTGGAAATGATCCCAGGAATATTTATACTCCCAACATGGTTTGGGAAATTTTTGAAAGAGTGCTGCTTGGCATGTGTGCCAAAAGTGTGCCAGGAAATTGTCTGACAATTTAGGGCATGTCTATATTAGGGAAAAGGCCCAATAAGAACAGATCTATGGAAGAAAACATCTGGTGCTGAGGTTCACATCCACACTGACATTCAAACTCTTTATATTTCAGAGGGTTTTACTGTTGCCTAGGTCTAGCCTGCTCTTGCAGACAGAATGTCCATTAGCAGTCAAAGTGCATTAGATGCCCTCTGAGACTGCTGTTCCAGGTTTATTTTTATCTGCAAGGAATTCATTTTGCACGTTCCAAATATGATATGAAACAAAGTGCAGGAAGCGGGAACTACTGGGAGATTTGCTTCAGTAGTGTCTTCTGATCTAAACTAAAATGCTACCACAGATACATCCAGAGACAACTGTGTCCCAGTGTCTGAGAACATTCCCAATCACAGCTTAATTTACCAGTTCACCCAGTTCGACTGCGTATAAAAATTGTGTGAGGCTTTGGCATGCTAAGTGAAAATTGGATTTAAAATTTTATTGCTAAAATTGAATAAATCTCTGCTGAATGTTTGAACTATCATTCTTCAAGTGCCTAGAATAAATTTGGGAAAGTTTGCAAGCGGACGCAAAAGGCACAACCGTTATACATAGACTGTGTTCATGAAGTGTTTTAAATGTGGCTGGCTAACATATCTGAGATGGGAAAAGAAAGGAGGGGAGACGGGATAGAGAGGTAGAGGCTGTGAATGTTAAAGGAAAGGGAAAAGCCTAAGCAGGATTTCTTCTTATAGTTTAGAAAAATCTTCACAGTAAATTTACAAGTAAAATTTCCAGTCCTGACTAAAACAAGCTATGTTTGGCATGCTATATCTGTAGGTTGTGAGCTTTAATTACACCACATTATCTTTCACTGTAAGATCTGGACAGCAGTTGCCTTTAGGTTGGAATCCAAACTGATAAGGGACTTTTTATCACTACACAGTACATCAGGCGTAGTTTGTAAGGAACAGATAGTCATCTGCTGTACCAACCTGCCTATTCTAGTTGAAGTTGCCTCCAGGGAACAGATACCAGAAACCTTACATTTAGAACACTTGAAAAGTAAGATTCCTGGCAAATGTGATGGCATAAGTGGTATTTAAAGAAGAGCTGTGTAATATAGTACCTAAATCATTTTATAGTCCCACTGCTGTTTTAGTATGCTGGTAGGATATCTGAACCACTTGCTCTTGACTTGTACCTTGTCTTTAATGATGTTATGCATAATGCAGCAAAAAGAATTCTTCATTCCTGAGCAGCAGAACAGAAGTGAACAGAAATGCTTTTTACAACTCATCTCTTATGGATCAAAGCAAACCTCAAGCTTGTCTTATCATGTAAGTGAGGTTAGC
Organism: Nestor notabilis; assembly: GCF_000696875.1. Lineage (NCBI taxonomy): Eukaryota > Metazoa > Chordata > Aves > Psittaciformes > Psittacidae > Nestor > Nestor notabilis. The sequence continues at coordinate 52,563 of NW_009924198.1, read as the reverse complement.
ATCCTTGAGCTTTACTGTTACAGTTACACATGCTTACCCCATATTTTTTGCTGTTTGTGTTATAGATTGCACAGGCTTGATTTCTGCTGTTAGTTAGATGTTCAACATGTCTATTAAACCCACATATTTTCAGGTCTTCCTGGTGAAATATATATAGAAATGATTAAAAAATGTGTAGGTATTTACTTCAGGCTAAAACTAGCTAAAAAAAATAAAAATAAAAAATTAAAATCTTATACCAGAAATAGTCCTGGGGAAAAAAAAATTCCAATAACTGGAAAATTATTCTTTTTGTGTACATGTTATATTTTTATTTTCTTTATCTTCTTTATTAATGTTTTTATTTTCTTTATTTGTAAAATATGGCTTAAAACCAGTATAGATGTGAAACTGAATGTTGGAAAATGGATTATTGTGGTCATACAGTTAAGATGAATGAGGTATTTTGTTGCTTACTACCCATACATTTCCATCTGAAGCATTTAATACCTTCATTGTATATTGTGTATGTGAAGTACAAATCATGTAAGTGATAGGGTAACTGCTTTTCAGTGCTAATGCTGTTTTAAAAACAAACAAACAAAAAGGCACAGTAATGTTTGACCTTAATGCCTTTTGGTGGCGATCTAGTGTGTCTGGACTGCGTTGTTTGCCTCATTTAGATTTCAAGGTTTATAGGGTAAAATGTATGTTTCATCTGGGTTTTTTATTTTGCAGAGCAGTTTGACAGTTTTAATTAGAAGAGCAAAAACTGTAATTGTCGTCTTTAAGGAAAAAAAAGTCCCACTAAACTTCCCCCATGGAATGGTCCATACATACATTCTTAATTGAAGGGAGCTATAATAGTGAAGAAACTTCTTATTCTTAGTCATGCATTTCCCCCTTCCTATCAAATCTATGTTGTGTTCTTGTTGTAGGATAACAGTTTAACTGGCTGGGTGGTTGTGCTGCTGCTGGCTTCCTAGCTTTCCAACCCACAGCTTTTAGCATTTTGCTAGTTCAGCATTACTTCAAAAGAACACTATTTTCTAGGAAAAAATGCTTTAGAAAGGATCCTGGAAATGCACCCTGGGCATATTTATGTATTCATCTATGCTCTACTGTCATCTGTTTTTTTTTGTAAACCAGAAAGGTATGAGCCAGTTCTTGTCCCAAAGACGTGTAACTATGTCAGAAACTCAAGCCGAATTGTGGTAATAAATCAGAACTTCCATTAAAATATGGGTCCTTCTAAAGTTTTCATTTTCTTACTTGTTTTTTAGAGTCTACTGAACATGTTTGGGCTGGCATAAACATGGGGACACCAGAAACACTGGACTGGTTAAGGAAAATATCTGATCTGGGATGAATTAAATATGGTGCATAATTTAGCTTAGGAGTTTGTAGACTTCATGATGTAGAAGTGGTGATGCAGAAAATAAACCACAATATGGAGTCTATGTAGTCTTAGATCTGCTTTGCACAATGGAGCACTCCAAGTCTTTCCCTTACACGTATATTAGACATATATTAGAGATGTGTATGATATATAGATGCCATCTCTTTTAATTTCTATTTTATTTTTTCCTGAAATGTCTCTTTTTATCTGAAAATCAGTTATAGCAGGAATAAGATGTGCCATCTGTATAACAGTTGCTGTTGTCGCTTCATCACCTTTCCAACTTCAAAAATTGTATTTAATGCAATGTAATGTTAAACTGTGCTGTAAAAGGTTAGGTACCTGTGCCCCTGTTAGTTCTAAAGATAATTTCTTTGTGTAAGATACAGTTTGAGAACCTACTCTCACTGATGTCAGATATACTCTTGTCACTCATTCCAATGGAAGCAGTGCGGGGTCCATAATTTAATTTCATGACTTGACCATGAAGTCACTCTTGCTAGGCCTAGTTAACGCTGAATGTGTATCTGTGACTTTATTGCAAATAAACAATCACATTTATTTCAGATTGAAATGGGGAAAAAGGTGAGGAGAAAGTTCTACGATACAATATCATCTTTTGCCTTATTTTTATAGTAGTTATTTGCACTTTGAAAATTACTCCATTAATCATGAGTGATTGCATTGAATTCAGGGAGTAAGGCTGGGGCCTGATCAGACTAAACGATCCTTAATATAGACCTTATGGTCCAGGGCTTATTCATGTCTTCTGGAATTTTTTCATGGACTATGACTATAAAGTTGATCTGGTCCTGCATTAGGAATCCTTTATTTCCCCAATTAGTTCTGAGGCTTGAAATTCAACATGTACAGAGGGACAACACAATGTCTGAGAAGCACAAATAACCATTAAAATCCTCAGATTAGGCTTTAGGTGGGAAGGAAGTGATTCAGAGGTCTTTTGTTGGACTAGTGAACGGTGTGAATCATTGTGAGAATGAACCTTCATCTAATTTACCCTCTCTTCCCATATTTTTCTATGTTTTTCTTGGAAGCATTGTCATTTTATTAATTGAAAAACAGAATATTTTTTCCCCTACTGTATTAAGATAAATATATGTTACCTATCTTTCTTATGTTGGAACTTCTGTACTCTAATCCTATAAACAAAAAAATATGATTAGCATGTGGTGGTGGATTCTTATATTAAACCCAGTTTGTACCTCAAAAGCCTTTTTGCAGATTTCTGATTTACTGTTATAAGACTTTATGACTATTTCTAGTCCTGTTGATAAAAAAGTCGCCTTTTCCATAAGGGCAAAACATGATTCACAAATGCACTTCAAATCCAACCATCGTATTAAAAGAGACCCCTACACAAATGACAGCTGCTTTCATGCTGTCCTGTGACTCAAATTGTTATTATTTCTCAAAATATTTATACTTGATAGTCATACTTGCTACAAGGTGCCTTCGTGCATAAACTGACATTTAATATCTTGTAGCTTAAAGTAAACATTTTTACTTAAAAGGAAGGTAAAATCAAGACAAAGCCTCGTAAAGCCTTGGAATGGCAAAACTATTTTAAACCCAGCTTTTTTCCCTCCTCTGCTTCAATCCACCAACAACTCAACTTTTGCACTATTCAGGGAGCTTTCTTTTGTGAAAGGCTTAGATTTGCCAATTAGCATGAGAATGCTCCCTCCTTGCATAATATCAAAATCACCATCTAAGGAAGCCCAGTCATTTTATGGCTTGCAAAAAAACCAAAACGTGTACAAACGGCGATTTTCTTTGATGTGAACTGGTCTTTTAGAACATTTTCAGGATAAAAAAGGTTTGGGGTTTCTGTGGTTGTTTTTGGTTTTGGTGTGGGCTTTTTTTTGGTGTGGGTTTTTTTCTTGGTAGTTTTTTGTTTTTTTTTTTTAAATTTCTATTCATGTTGACACAAAAAGTTAAGGCAGTTTTCCTGGTATTATTGATAGAACTCGAGCATCATGAGGGTATGTAGTGAAGATGATAATATTACTTTATGAATTGTTAAATTGTTTAAAATTTGGAAAGATGCAAATCTCATAGAATGGAACATCTTTTTCTCTGGAGGAAAAATTAATATCTTAACAAATTTTCACTGTCCTTCTGCAAGATGTTTTAGCTTCACTAATAGTCTAATAGAAAAAGCTGCAGTTTCTATAGAGCGCTTATGCTGTTAAAGCAAAAATTGGGATTTTATTGTCTGACTAAGGAAACAACTGCTTTCATCAATGAGGAAGAAAAAGAGATTTTCAAATAGAGAAGGACTCTTCCAAATGCTTCCAAAAGGAATCTGAATATGTTAGTGAAATAATAGACCTCAGAAAATACATATTTTTAGAGTGACTGCCATAGTAGCATAAGTTAGTCCATCTGCCCACTGATCCACAGGTCTGGGCTTTGGATTCAGTCTCCCCACTGAAGAGTTAAGTGAGATTAAAGATTTGCTTATATATTTGGTGTGAGTTAAATTCATTTAAAGGTATGAGGTCAGCAGCAGACCCAGAGAACCTATGTATCTGAAATTAATATATAAGTGCTACAGGACTCTGGCCTTTCCCCAGGGATAAATTGCCACAAGAGTCACATTTCTGCAGTCCTTGCTTTACAGCCAGCAGACATGATCAAAGGAGACAAAGGAGAGAGACACATTGATACCTTCTTCTCATGCTGGGTGATAACTTCTACAAAAAGGCCATTGCTGTGGCTCTCTTCAAGGGTCCTCACATCAGCAGTAAAAGTCCATGTTCATCAGCTCACATGTGATGGGCAGTGCACAAAGGGATGGGGTGGATTGGTGGCTTCTTGGGCTCCCAATCATCAGTGCATGCTGGGGACCGCCAGCGCAGCTGCCTGTGCAAAGACCTGCTTCATTCCCAGCTGGGGCCAGTAAATCACTGCCTCTAACTCCCTTATTTAGAACGTATAGGTGTGAAATAAATTGCCATTGGGATAATAATCTAATTTCTTGCCATACGCTTAAACAATGTTAAGTTTTTTAATTGGTATTATTGTATTTCCTTTGCTCCTTCCTGCTTGTTCATGTTCCCTTTTGTGCACACTCTCTTGCTCTTTCTTTTTCTCTGTGATCGGTTGTCATTCTCCAGACCTCATTCTCTTTTCTCTGCACTTTCCATTTAATGCATTTTCTTAGGCCCTATGAAGTCTTCCACTTAAAATATCATCTGTAACTTTAGCTTCTATTTCTAATATGCCCTTTTTTCAACTGGTTTTGTTTCAATTTCCTTATGTTTGGCATAAATAAATTGTAGTCTGAAAAGATGTTATGATTAGTTATGGGTTGAAGGACATTCTTAGAGGGAGGAGAAAAAAAGGGATTAAATACCTCCAGTAACACACAAGAGAAAAAAAGCAAAGGGAAGCTAGTTGTGCTGAGAGGCTGTCTGAGGCACTCTGCTGTGCCCTGAAGCAGACACTAGTACTGTTTGTGATGATTATAGCTGCCTTGTTTGCAATGTCCTTCCTTATAGGAAGTACTCAAAGTGAAACAGAGTATCTGAACTTTGAATGCAGACTGCAGAGAAACATAAACAGGCAATCAAATCCAGCTATAAAAACATCTATACATAATACATTTGAACCCTACCTGGATGCTTTTTATTACGGTTATTAAGAAGAGTCCATGAGATATGAAAAATAGCCTCACCCTAAAGGGAAAAGAAAATTACACTCTTTATTTGAAACCATTACTTACTGTACCACTTTGGGGGGTTTAAGTGCATTGTCTAGCATGCATCATCTTGGCACACTACTTTTTCACAGGGGAATTCAGTTATGTAATTCACTATTTTCGGTACTTACTAGAGTTACGTGCTTTATAGAGGGGAACATAATATGGACTTCTGTGCCTCAAGTAGTTAGTAATAAACATATGGCACAAATTACCAGGGAAAAGCAATTTGAAATGAAGAATACAAATGGATGAAGTTTGTTTCTGTGGAAGGAAGAAACAGATTTATAATCCAGCAGCACAAAGCCTGGGACTGTAGCAAAAGGGAAACAGGCAGGTAAGAGCTGGCGGGTCTTTTTTAATCTTGTAACTGTATGCATTAGAAGCTCCCATATGCACCTTCCATATTAAACACCACATTTGTGGGCATACTTAGCTGTACTTTCATATGTCGTCTTCAAATTCTTTAACCTCAATGTTCAGAGTCTACTATAATTTCTCAATTAATCACTGCAAATTGCCTGACAGCCTTTAACAGGCAC
>NW_009924198.1:34978-46888 GCF_000696875.1 Nestor notabilis | reverse complement strand
TCCGTTAACAGGCACTTTGATGAAGCAGGAATGAATCTATATGCTCAATTCCAAGAGACAGGCTTCAAACTTCCGTACTGTACTTTTAGCAGATGAAGGCAATAAAGATGATGTGACAACTTGCTAAGACACCTTTTCTGCACTGTTACTAAAATGCTAACTTTTGTGGCCAGAAAGTATCACAGCTGCCTACAGGCAACACTGAGAGCTCTCATGACTTCTGGGAAAAAGGCACAAAATAAGAAGTAGGCCTCACTTTTCTGTGGGAGGAAGATGAGTGACTGGGTTTAAGGAAGTGTCTTAGGTAAAATTTAGTAGGAAGTGTTGATGGAAGGCAGCTAGTGTTGCTAGAAGAAAATATCACTAACTTGGTGAGTCTAACTGTGAGTAAAAGACTCGAGATTTGTTGCCTCTTACTGGGAAGAAAGAATGCTGTGGTGCAATGATTCCAAAAATACAGAATAAAGAGAAATTGAACTCAACAAGGCAGTGTGTGGAGTAAACTCATCTGCCCATAGATGAATTCTGTACCGTCCTGCTGCTTAGATGTGATTTGCATGTTGTGTAAGCTTGAACTTAACCCTTTCTATAGGTTTGATTTTTATCTACTGTCTGTGCTTCTGGTAGACTTTAACATGTGGTGTTAAGAAACATTGTGAAGATTCTGTGATTAAAATACTGTAGTATTTGGTGAGGCAATCTTGATGGCATAGGCAAGAGTAGTATTACTGGGAAGGCTCTTCTTGGTATCAGACAAGGAAAGAGATTGAGATTGTGCTTTTGAAAGAGGAACCAGAACAACAAAATAATTGGTTTGATATCTGTCCCTCCCTCAAACCCTGAGCAATCAGAAGATCTGACTTCAGCATGCTTGCTGAAAGAACTGTATTTCCTACCAAAAGAAAGTACATTGGTTTTGGGTTTTGTTTTGTTTTGGGTTTTTTTTTGAGATTCTGTCAATAATATAAATAAATTCTTCCTAGTTTTCAAATATTTATGTTCTTACTTTTAATTAAGATGAGAAAAAATTGTGATAACCAAGATACATGAACTCACAAATGGTTGGTATTAAAAACCTGTAAGACATGGTTTTAATAGTGATTGATAGGATTACAAAGTTACAACTATAATATGCCGTTACTGTATGGCATGTTATTTTGGATTTCACTTATGGTTATCATTGTTCAATTATTTTATTTTTTTTAAATTATATCATGATTCAACATATTCCTATGGGAAATCAAATTTTAAAATATTGTGAATTTTTACTTTTTGGCATTTAAAATGAGATGTTTTTTTCAAAGCTGTCCCATGGCTTTGGAGATGCAAGAAGCCCTAGCATTCAAATCCTGTAACAGGGACTGAAAATGTTGGTCTAAAGGCAACGTTAGAAAACACAATAGGTCAAATTACTTCTCTAAGAAAACTGTCCAGTGCTATCAATAGAATATTGCTCTGTTTCCTTAGCACATAATTTGTTTCAATATGGGCCAGATGCTACAAAAAAATATTTAGAGAAGTTATTCTCTGCATGGGCTACAGAGTCAGCCAGACCCTCATCATTCTTTATGTTTCTGCTGCCTGACTGCACATGTCAAGCATCTTTCTCAGCTAATGCTACTTACTGAAACCTTTACTCTCACACAAATGCCCAATCCCACAAGCTCCTGTGGTGCTTCTCAGCTTTTACAGGGTATTCATTTTGTTGCCCTTGAGAATTATATGAAGATGCTGAGCATCTGTGTTGCTGGTTCTAAGGCCTTGGGTACTTTTAACATGTAGCTATGCTTAACACAAAACATCCTGTGGCAAAAAAGAAATGAGTAAACAAAAAACTCTAAATATAGACAATACTACTGCAGACATTTTAGAGTCAGATGAACTGGGAAACAAAGCACACGCATACACATGCTATCGTCATCCCTATCTGTATGTCAAATTGTTCTCTGTCTATGAGAAAAACAGAATCTGTTAACAACTGACCTGTTGCTCAGCTAGCTATAAAGAAATCATTAACCTATTATGATGCACACATGCTGTTCCACCTGGCAGGAAGATGTTTCAATTTTAGTTTTTGACAAAGATTTCAAGAAAGACAGCATGCTCAACAGGAGGAAAATCAGCTGAGAATGATGTAGAACTCTGATGTTTTTTGAAGGATTGTTAAAGGAATCTTTAATGAAAGCAGCTGAGTAAAGTGTCACAGAAAGAAATAGACTTATAGAGGACCTTGAGTACATTTGGGAGAGAATAATAAAATCCTTGTGTTTCAGAATGAAGTAAGAATGTTTGGAGGTCAGGCTGAGAATGCTAGGATAATGAGGCTATAGGAGAAGGGCTGTCTTGTTCCAAAGAAACTTTTTCCCTCACCCTGGAAAAGCTTAGGGCAGCAAGGTATATAACACATCCCTCCATCCTGTGGCAGGTATCTATGGTTGTTCAAGGGAGGATCTCCCTTGACTTATTGCTGAAGTACTTTGTATTAAATTTCACAAGCTCCTGTTGGTCCCACTTGATCTTTTCTAGTTAGGCTAATCCTTTCCTTGTTTGTAGACGATACAAAGCTGGGAGGGGTTGATGATGTATCAGGGGGTTGTGATGCTTTTCAGGGGGACCTGTACAATTGAGCCAAAGGAACCTCATGGAGTTCAGCTGTGGGAAATGAGAAGTCCTTCCCCATGTATCTCCACAGGAAGGGGCAACTGAGTCCATGCATCAATATGGACTGGGAAGTGACTGTCTGGAAAACATCTCTGCAGAGATGGACCTGGGGGTCTTGGAGGGCAAGCTGAACGTAAGCCAGTATGATGCACTTGCAGCAAAGAGGACCAATAGTATTCTGAGCTGCATTGCCAGCAGGTGGAGGGAGGTGATCCTCCCCTTCTACTCAGCATTAGTGGGACTTATCTGGAGTGCTGGGTCTGGTGTTTGGCTCACCAGTAAAAGATACGTGAACATACTGAATCATATCCAGTGAAGGGCCATAAAGATGATGAAGGGACAGGAACATCTCTCTCATGAAAGAAGGCTGTGAAAGCTGGGACTGTTCAGCCTGGAGAAGAGAAGGCTCAGTGGGGTCCTATCAATGTATATAAATAACACCTGATGGAGGGGGTAAAGAAGACAGAACAATATTCTTCTCAGGTGTGCTCAGGTACAGGACCAGAGGCAATGAGCACAACATTGAAACACAGGAAGTTACACTTGACCTTCTTTATAGAAAGAATTTTTCCTACTACAAGGGTTTTCCTGAACATAGGAAAAGGATTCCCAGAGACATTTTAGAGTCTCCATTCTTGGATATAGTGCAAACCTGTTAATACATGGCCCTGAGCAACCTGCTCTCAGGGACCTTGCTTGAGCAGGAGGGTTGGACTAGACCTTGAGAGTTTCCTTCCAGCCTCACCTGCTCTGTGGTTCTGTGATTTTTCTTTTGTAAAGTTCTTTCTAGGTTAATGTTTTGTTTAGATAACCCGGAATTAAAATAAGTCAGAAAAAAATGTTTGGCCTCAGCATGGATTGCTTAAATTTAAAATGAAAATAGAAAATTAAGAAAGTCTAGGGGTTGTTTTGTACATGGTATGTGAAAAGTGTTATCCTAAGCATGGAATTGAGATGAGGATTTCCACAGCACAATAAGAAGTAGTGCTGTATTAATTTAAAAATTCTGAAATGAAAGTTGTATTATTTTTTTCATGTATCAGAAGGACTAATTCCCATATTTTTGTTGGAATATCAGAGGAATATTTATATGGATAACTGGATAACTTTCACAGAGACAGACAAAGCAAGCTTGGTTCTGTCAATTATTTCTGGAATCTACTGAAATAATTCCTTAGTCTCTAAAACCCAACCTCTTGGACAAAAAAAGGATGTTGTACCAATTTTATATTTGATTTACCACCATAATTAAGTCTTTAAGAAGCATTACTTTCAGAAGACTAGTATGGTCCTTGGTATACCTTGCAAGATGTGAGGGAAGGAGTATCAGGTTGTCTACTGTGAGCCCTTAGAGTTTGGCAATGTACAGAGGCTGCCACTACATAGTGCAAGTTGGTCTGAACTTAGTAAAATAGAGAAATACACCAATTTCTTAAAAGCATAAATTCTTTGAAATAAAGTGAGTGAGTACTTAACCTAAGAATCTTAAAGGATCTCTGGGGCACAACTACAGAAGGATAAAAGTTGTTAATTTTCCACCTACAGACTGTGGGTGCAGCAGAAAGAGTCCACAGGTAGCTGTATTTCTGTCTCAGGAGCCCTCTGTGTCATCTCAGACAGAAAGTTGGCTGTGAAGCCAGAAGAATACACGTCTTGTTCAGCAGAAAAAGTATAGGTGTTTTAAACAAAATTTAAGTGAGAAACACCCTACTTTTTACAGGCTGAAATTTTTTAACTGTAAGTCAGGAGAAAGTACTTGGTAAAACCCAGGATTTGGTTGGGAGCTAAAGTGACTTGGTGTGTGGATTAACTGTATGAGCAGCCAGCGTTCTGGAAAATAAACTATTTGAAACAGTATGATTACAAAATAACATGTTAGTTCAGAAGCTATGTATGATAGCTTAAGAAAGATGTAAAGCTTTCAGCCTTAAGAAAAGACATGAAAAGGAATTTAAGCCATTTACTAAGAGTAGGGATATTCTTAATGAACTACAGAACAGCGTTCTGTAAATTGGGCTTAAAAAGCCCAGCTAGTTCATGATTCACGCCAAAAAAGCTCTCCAATCACCTGAAGACAGATATTAAGCAGAGTAGCTTACAAAGTTCAATGCAAATAGGACCAAGTACACAAACTTATTCATTAACATACTTAATGTATAAACTTTGCATATGCATAGACCCCAAAAACCTGAGAACTAATTGTATCAAAAAGGAATATTTTCACTATCTTCAATGGGGAAAATTATGGAAAAGATATTTAATTCAAAGTCTTTCACTAAACTTGGTTTAGTAGAAAAACGAAATTTGCTTCTTTGTATGTACAACTCTTGCTTAAAGAGATGTTATTTTTCAGACTGTCTTTTTGTTTATGCTTTCCACCTGACATGTGTCACTAAAATACATTGTAAGAAAATTTGACATCATGACAGCTATTAAGTCCGATGGTGTTTTACACTATGGGAAAACAGTTCAAAGTGTGATAAGAAAGAATGAGCAACTTTGGAAATATTCAGATCCTAGGCTAAGACTATAGAAATAAAAATTGAAAAAAAAAGCAGTAGAAAACATATCTAAGAGAGAAGTTAGCATAGCAAAGATTAGAGCTAGGTCACTCTGAGTGAACTCTCAAAGACGCTTGTTCTCAAACACAAGAGTGACAAGCAAAGATTTCTTTGGAATAGTGAACAATGAAGGATGATGTGCTTAATTTGGCTGCTAGCAACTTGAGTGCTCTGGTATAAAAATATCTTAACAGCTATCGAATAAGTATCTTAATAAATAGGAGGAACTAAAGGCTTAATTTCTGAAATAGTTGGAGAGTAAATTAAAGAACAAAGTGTCTATTGACATATGTAATAGGAGGCCTTTGAGAAAATCCGTTTCAAAAGAAAGAACAAGAGAATTCTACTACATAATGAGCTATCACTAAAATTGTTTGTCAATATGCTCAGATAAAGACAGAGGCTTTGGTCTTGTTCTGCTGGGATAAAAGCTTTCATGTCTTTTTAATGCAAATTCACAACCTAATTACTGGAATTGTCAGGTAAATAACACAGTAAGTTTGTAGAAATTTATTTATTTTTTACCTGCATATGGATGATTTTCAAATTGAACACTAATCTGGTAGAGAAGCCATATTGTAAATTCATGCTCCAGAAAATTTTGTTTAGAAGGACATCTGAGATAGATTATATACATGTCAATCTATTACAAAAGTAAATCTGTTTGGTCTTCCATGAAATATGGAATACAATCACTAGAAATATTGCAAGGGATGTGATATACTAAAGAACCTATTTAAGTCATCGGGTGAGGAGAACAGCATATTCGTAGCATCTCTTATCAGTTGAAAAGTAGTATCTGAGTAAGAAGAATTTTTTTGGGGGGGTCAATAGGATAATGTCCTGGGTTCAGCTACAGCAGTTATTTTTTTCTCCTTCTTAGTAGCTGGTGTAGTGCTGTGTTTTTGACTTTCAGTCTGGGAACAATGCTGATAACACCGATGTTTTTAGTTGTTGCTAAGTAATGTTTACTCTGACCAAGGACTTTCTCAGTCTCATGCTCTGCCAGGGAGGAGGGGAAGCCAGGAGGAAGCAGAGACAGGACACCTGACCCAAACTGGCCAAAGGGGTATTCCATACCACAGCACGTCATACCCAGTATATAAACCGGGGAGAGTTACCCAGAAGGCCCAGATCACTACTAGGGTCAAGCTGGGTATTGGTTGATGGGTGTATCCTCTCCCCTTGTTATTTCCCTTATCATTATTATTATTGGTGGTAGCAGTAGTGTTTTGAATTATACCTTAGTTACTGGACTGCTCTTATCTCAACCTGTGGGAGTTACATTCCTCTGATTCTCCTCCCCATACCTCCGGGAGCGGGGACAGGAAGAAGGTGGGGAGTGAGCAACTGAGCGAGTGAGTGAGTGAGTGTCTGTGTGGTTCAGAGTTGCCAGATGGGCTTAAACCATGACAGATAATGATTCCTAAAATACTCAATTAAAGAAAACATTACTTTTATTTTTTTATTTACATTGAGAGAATAATTGAAGTTTTAAAGTGAAGGAATAAGGATGCTCTTCATCCCTGCAGTGTGGTGCCCAGTCTAGCAGAGATTGGCTGGGGTTGGTCTGGCATAACAACTTTCAGCTTCATGTCCCAAGGGAAATTCCTGCACCTGTGTTTTCCCCTGGGTTTTAGAGACAAAATACAAGAGAGACTAGATATCTGCCATGCAGTACACAAGGTATTATTTCTTATAGAGCCTTCTCAGCTATTAGCTGTCCTCAGCAGCCTGATTGAACAGTGAGACATGAGGGGCATTGGCCTTGTCTTCTGTGTTGGGTGGCTAGCCCTGATGCAGAAGATTAAGCTCTCCAATAAACTATTCAGCATCAGGGAGGCAACTCTGTTTTCAGTTTGTTTTTAACCGTGGCATGCTGCCAGGCGCTCACCAAACCACTCTCTCCATTCCCCTTCGTTCTTCACTGAACTTGGTGTCTGCATAGTTTGTTCTTTCACATTTTTTCACTCCTCTCTCTCACAGCTGCTGTGAAGTGTTCTCTACCTTTTCTTAAACATGTTATTACAGAGGCACTACCTATGTCACGGATGGTCTCAGCTTTGGCCAGCAGTGGGTTCATCTTGGAGCCAGCTGGAACTGGCTCTCCAACAGAGGGATAGTTCCTGTAGTTTTAGCACAGCCTGCACCCCCCTGCTACCAAAACCTTGCCACCTACACCCAATAATACATCTTTAAGACTCTCAAGGCTTATTTATGCAAGGCAAAAGTCTAGGCCAAGGCAAGAGATGAAGCACAGGCTGATGGTCCAGAAAAATGTGCTCTCAAATCAGTATAGCTCTCAGTCTGCTTATTAGCCAAAAAAGTATCCAGAATCCTAACTAAAATGTTGCTTCTCTGAACCAACCTTATGTGGGACTTGCAGCACTAAAGAAGAAATCGGTGTAGATTAATTCATCTCCAGAAACAATATTCGTCATAGCTAACACAGCAATATCTAACAGAGAAGTACTCTTTAGTGATTGGAAGCAGAACGCTTGCAGAGAAATGAAGCTTGCTGTTTGTGCTGCTGCAAACATGTTTGAATTTGTAATCACTCCTCCACAGCCAAAATAATAAGGTGCCTGAAGAAGGAGCCTAACTTGGAAGATGTTCATTGCTGTTGTATTATAGCACCAATTGAAGGAAACCTGGGTTGTGTATCACCTGCTGATAGTTTGTTTGAAAGAAAAGCAAAACCAAGTAGACCCTTCAGGGGAATATTTTCAGGCTGCAAGTCCCTCTGTACAGAAATTGTGATTTGAGTTTGTGTAGTGCTTAGACACTGGTCTCTACATAATGCCACTGTATTTTTAATCTCTATGAAGAATATATAAAGAAATAGAAAAGAATATACTTTTTTTTTCTCTAGAAAAAGAAAGATTCTCTAGAAAAGAATATACTTTTCTATTTTTCTTTTTTCTTTTTTTTTCCTCCCAGAAATCCAGGAAAATAAAAATGCTAAAAAGAACACTTAACACTGACATAAAGACAATTTCATCATTTTCACTTCGTGTCCTACGTCATTAATCTGGACACAATATAATGTAAAAAGTAATGTCAAATAACACTAGCTCTTTTTAGAAAATATAGTATCTTAGCAAAATTCTGTTGAGTATAACTGGGTCCTCTCCTAGAGAGGAAACTTTTATTCCTTTCAACTACCTGACTCTCAAAGACAATATTGTTTTTATTTTCTTTGACTTTCATGTGCAACAACAACATTGCTTGTCTGCTTTTCCTGCATAATCAATGCCTTCAGCCAAGGAATATGTAAGATGGCAGTAGAGAATACGATAGGCCTCTTGAAAGAGTTTCCATAGTCTTTGAACCACAGGTTTAACTCATACCAAGCTGTAATTTTTGCCTGAAATCTTCACTGCAGTACACTTTGGTTATGTTAATAAGTTTGGATATCTTATATTACAGTTTCAGAATGGGAGAAATTATTGAAATTGAAACCTAGTTTTTCTTAAGTGAAAAAGCACTCTTTTCAAAAGTGACTTCCAAAATCTTGTCATTCTAAAATGTTAGAGCTACTTGAATTTAGTGCTTGTAAGCTTTACTTGGGGTAGATGACATATTGGTGGAGTATTGTTAAGCACTTGCTTTAGCCTGTTTATGCCAATCTTGTCAGGCCTCTTGTATGGAGAGTGAGCAGAGGAAGTGCTCCAGGGAAATGGTGGGCTCCTCAGTCAGGGTCCTGTCCTGAACCTCTCCCTATGAATGCCCATCTCTCTTCATGGTGATGGAGGGTTTCTAGACAGCTGAGGCTCTTAAGGATAAAGGCAGCTTTTTAAAAATCATTTCTGTCCTTATAAAGTCCAATAGTCTTTCAGTACAAATTTAGAATGTTCTCCAATAAAGGTTTGGCTTTTTTTTTCCTCTCTGGTTCCATACAGTCAAGCTCTGATTTAATATTTATATGTATATTAAAATGTATATTTTTATTGATATGTAAGTTGTATGATATTTATGTTTTGCTCCCCTCAGCTTTGAAATAAACTTTTGCAACATAGGTTTATGCAGCTATCTAAATGATTAAAATATGATGTGATTTTTCTCTTATGAATCTAAAAATACATATATGGTCTTAAACCCAATATCCAAGTCTTAGTTCACTTGTCATAAAATTCTGTCAAGTATCGAAAAGAATGGATTTGGCAACTTCTTTATGTAGGATAATGGTTGAGGAACATTGTGTCTTATTAGTAAAAGCAAAACTAATGTCTCTGTAAGTATGGAACTAAAATCTTAATTTTGTTGAGTGACTGCAATATACTTTTTGTCCCATGATCCTTTCTTACATGGTGCTGTGGAAGAGCAATTATTTGAATAGTTATCTGTTCATAATATTCAATATTTACCTATGAAAAGGCAAAAAATCATGTAAGATTAGAAATGCGTATGATTTTTGTTGTTCTGCTTCTGCTTGTTTAATAAACAAGGGTTGTAATCCCTGAAATTAAAAAAGAAAAAACAAGAAGTATTTGATTCCACATAAGCAAGTTACAGGCAGGTTGAAAGGAGAATACGTTTGTCACCCACAGCGCTTTCAGAGCTTGCAGAAATACCAGTAATGCTATATACATAAGAGAGGATGAATTTTTTTTTTATTTTTATAAAGACTTAATTTTCAATAATTAAGGAAACAAAGAATATATTCTATTGGAGGAGAAAAAGTATCTAAGGACATGGAAGACATCCAAATTACAGGAAGTAAACTGAACTGAAAACAGTGCACGTTAAATGTTCTATGGCATATGAACTTTTGTAGGTATATGGACAGGAAAGACGGTAGCAAAAAAAAAAAAGCTTCAAAATATGAAGCTCTAAGAGCAGATAATTAAGCACACAAGAACAAGAGAAAGAAAGTAACCATTTGGGGGTCATTTCATTTCTGGTTACAACATTTGAACCCCATTTACTAAAAAATAAGTTCTGACTTTCAACAGAGAATTATACAGGTGTGTTGAGTGATATCTGTGCTTTAGAGAACAAATCGTCTTTCCTATTTTGTATGCATTAAGTATTTCTGAGGTTACACAACCAGAAAAATGTGAAATTAAGGTTATGCACCTAAAAGAGGTTGATTTTTATGGAAGTTAAGATTAAATTCTTACAGAAAGTTATTATAGAATCCTAGAATGGTTTGGCTTGGAAGGATCCTTAAAGATCATCTACTTCCAACCCCCCTGCCATGGTCAGGGACATCTTCTAGACCAGGTTGCTCAAAGCCCCATCCAGCCTGGCCTTGAACACTGCCAGGGATGGGGCAGCACACCTCTGGATGACCTGTGCCAGTGTCTCATCAGCCTCACAGTAAAGAACTTTTTCCTTTTAGCTAATCTAAATCTCCTCTCTTTCAGTTCAAATCCATTCCCCTTTGTCTTGTCACTACATGCCCATGTAAAATGTCCCTTTCCAGATTTCCTGTAGGCCACTTTAGGTACTGGCAGTCTGCTATAAAATATGCTGCAGTCTTCTCCAGGCTGAACAAGCCAAACTCTCTCACCTGTCTTCATCAGAGAGGTGCTTCAGCCCTCTGATCATCTTAATGGCACTCCTCTGGACATAGTCCAAGAGGTCCGTATCCTTGTTATGTTGGAGGGGCCCCAATAACTTCAGATCATCTTTTATAAAACGAATGAGCAGGAATATCCTAAGACAAAACATTTCTGTTTGGCTTGATTTTTATATTAATATTTCCATTGTTACAGAAGTTTTAACACTGCTTATTGTTATTTTTAAGAACTTTTTAGGCTAAGTAAGTAATAATCTTTAATGATTATCTGGATGTGTTATACTAGTATGTCTATGGATAGTTACAGGAAGGCTTTTATTTAAATGATGTTAATACTTTGAGCTCTTAACCCATTTGAAGCTGTTACAACTTTCTCAATATTTTTGCTTTTTCTTTTACTTTTTTTTCCAACCACGCCTTTTGGATTTAGAAGTAGCTTAATAAAAGATTAGTAAGACTGAGGAAGATTGAATGCTTTGACTTTACTATGCCATTGAAAAATTAAAATTATTGTCCTTCTCTCTGAAACTTCCTGAACTAAGAAGGTGTATTTTCACTTTGGGACAAAAAAGTGTTATCTATGGCTACAGATCTAAACATGTTACTGTGCTATTTAGAGCTTCACTAAAAACAAGACAAATAGCTGGCAACTGATGGTTTAGCTTCAAAAGGTTCCATTGGAACTTAGCTCCCATCTGTATCTCCCCGTAGTTTTAACTTTCCATGGGAGTTATGCATCCAAGTATGGACTTCACAAAACGTACTCTGTCATGAATATTTGAGAACTTTGTCGCTGCCCTGGTAATGATGATGAGATAATTCTGAGATTTATAAAGAAGCCAGCTCTCTTTTCTCTGAGATAAAAATCCGCCACTCCCTTTTTAGCTTTCTGCTGCTGTCCCTCTGAACAGACTTGATCTTCCCTGCTACCACATAAGAGAAATAAGAAATTAATTCTTTGATCATCTGCTTCTTAGAGCCTGCTTCCATTCTTGCATGGTTGGAAACTTAAAAGAGAAGTGTCAGAAGTATGTTATGTGAAGAAAATCAACTAAGTTATGGAGGGCAAGATTATGTTAGTCCTGAAAAAGGCAGATAATACTGATCATAGGATAGTAGAAAAGATTTCAGTGAATATTAAGTGCACAGGTGGGGAGCAGACCA
>NW_009924198.1:0-34947 GCF_000696875.1 Nestor notabilis | reverse complement strand
CTACAAAACTTCAATGTGTCTCTTAATTACATATCCGAATTTGATGAGTTTCCAAAGCAATATTCTGCTATCCACAACATCTATCCCATCACTTTGGAATCTTTTTCTCTGTAATGAATCCGTCTGGGCATGGCACACAGCAAAGAATATCTTGCACTTCAACTATATCAAATGTGTCTCAGTGTTCTCTCACTGATTTTCTTTGTGTCAACTTAAAATGACTACCAGCACAGATTTTGTTTTCTCCGGTAAATAAATTAATTAAATTTTGTGATACATGAAAATGGACTAAAAGCATTCCATAACGAATTATAGGATGGTTGGAAAGAATGATCTGAAGTCTTGTTCTGTTAATGTCTTCATCCAATTTCTGCTCTTTCTAGGAAATACACAGAGAGTATATTATACGCTTTCTCTTCCTAACACACAGTTTGACATCATTGTTGAGAAGGAGAAAAACATGCAAAAAAAATGTTCAAGTCTATTATGACAAAATAGAGTAGACTTAGGCCAGCTGTTAATGATAGATATTATTTAAAATTAATTTGTCAATTTTATTGTTTGCTATTGTTGGAAATCAGAATTTCAAATAATTTAAATAAAAATATTTAATTAAATTTTTAAGTAACTAATTTTCCATGCAAAATTCACTCTTATTATTTTTACTGTGTTGCTGAATATATAAATGGGAAGATTCTTATGTTATTGACTGGGCGAATTCAAGTAATAAATGCATGTTAATACTTTAAAGCAGATCTCTGGAAACTCAGTTGTATTGGAATTTATGACAGTCTACAGGTGGCTTTATTTTCCTCTGTATTTGTCCATGTATCAGTAACAAATGACCTGATAGAATGAATCACAGCAATGTCAGCTCTGCAGTTTTATTTTTAACTGTGCAATCTGTTGTGATTTGAGGACTGAATTGAAGAAATACATCTTGTTATGCAGGAAAAACTCCTCTGTCACATGGGCAGCGTTCACCTGGAGGACGTACATGACAAAGCACTGCACGCACAACATTATTAAATATATATATAAAAAATTAGGACATTACAGTATACATATTACAATTAAAAAATACTACATGGAGAAGCAAAAGTATTGTAATGACATGGAGATGGATTTACTGGTTCTGTACTCTGATCTCCTCCTTTAGAGATCAATGGCTTAAATCTAAAATAATTTACATAAACATCCATACATTATTTATATCTGCTCTGTTTTCATAATTTTAAGATTCCCCAAATTGTGGTGGAATCTTCCTGGCAGGGAGGAAGATGTGGTAATCATTTCACTGAATGTTCAACCCTCCTTCAGGGAATGAAGAATCCAGCACATTTTTTCAGGAAGTGTGGGAAGGAGATAGCATGACAAAGGATGAAATTGCAGTGTTCCAGTAATGCAAACATTTTCCTGAGACAGACTTTTCATGAATATGTTTTTTTTTAATAAGGTTATTTTGGTTCTGCAAGCTGTTATTCATTTTAAAGGTAGCATAGGCTACATTTACTTTAAGGCAAGAACAAAATAAGATTTGCCTAAACAATTTTGTGGTCATTTGATATCTTGGACTTATCAATTTGAATGCAATTTGATTAGTTACCCAGCATTCCCATACAGAGGTGACTCTCATGTGTTGTCTAGCAGCATCAGAAGTTTTAGTGCTCATTTAACTGGTTTTAGTAGGCTTTAAGTGTAAATTAGGAAAGAGTTTTGTTTTGAAAGACTATATCTAATAATATATGTACTTCAGATATAAGATTTGGAGCTTTACATGAGGGAAAAGCAGAAGGGATGTTTGTATTAGAAAGAATAAAGAACAAGTAACTCTTATCTGTTGCTAGCACATTGCTTTCCCTAAAACATTCTGTAAATACCTTCATTCATGTCTGGACCTGGCACACAGTATATTATCTTTTGCTTAATTAGTGGTATTTTCAGCCTCTTCTCTTCTTCTCCTGCAGTGAAAATTCATTTGTAAATTTTATGAGATGTCAGACTTCCTCTGACAGTGTGAAAAAACAGCTTGAAGGCTCTAAGTAAAAGGTTTTAGGCCTTGATTGACGCAGTATAGTAGGTCATATGCTTGCCTGACAAGCAGTAAATTCTGAGCCATACTACAAAATACAGGTGTTTCTAAGGAAGATTCTGACTGGATAATTTGTAAGCATCAGCCTATATATCAAGTGTAGCAGAATGTAAAAGGCTTGTGGAGAATCTTTCTTTGCTGGATGTGCCCAGGAAAGAGAAGATGCGGTGTGTGTGACAATGAATTATATCTAACCAATGAAAATGGGGATTACAGGTTACGCTGATGAAAAGCACAACCATCACTCAGACAGACTTTGACAGGAGCTTCCAATCAAAATTCCACTTTCTGGCCCTGGTGGATTAATTTACAGACACGCACACATGCACAAATTTTGAAGCCCTGTTGATGAACAAATTACACCTTCACAAACAAAACTCATAAAAAAAAAACCCTTGGCAATGACTGTTTTGTAAATGTACCCAGCCTACGACATGACAGAAAAGCATTTGCACAAAACACTTTGTAACAGAGTGAAAGAATGCTTTCATTGACAATTAGGTTTCCTCCCCACCCCTGATGATACAGAAGGTGCTTTGCTATCACAAAGATGTGATGGTTCATATTTTCCCAGCTATTCTGGAGCAGTTAATGATGGATAGACAATTCCTTCTGGGTCAAATTTTGAACTGTCAGGAGTGTGTGGAAACTTCTTCTTGGTACCCTGCTTTTGTGTCACATGCATTTTCCGCTTTCCTTTGCTATTTGGTATAATTAGAGCTATTTGCATGAAAAGAGATGGTTGTGGAAGGGGTGGATTTAGAAATCCACCTAATCTTGCTGTTTACTCTTTGCATAAAGTCATAATCCCTGATGAAGCAGTTAACATTTCTGCAACAGCAAACCAGTAAGTTGCACAAAGGAGATTGCGCTTCAGGGATTCTGATCCAAAACGATTCTGAGGGCTGGCTGTTACCTGGTGGCTGACTTCAATGGGGCCTGGAGACAGCCAATATTTCTCACTATCAGATCTAATTTCCTGAAGTCAATCAGAAAAATTGCTGTTGGTTTCTATGAAGCAGAATGATACCCTAAATGAGAAAAAGGAAATGAATATTGAAGAAACAAAGATGCTTCTTTCATGCAAATTATTTTACTAATAAATGAAAAAAGAGGAATTAGAACCAGGAAATATAGGAGATAAAGAGAAACTGTTGTCTGAATTAATGCCTTTCAATTTTTCCAATGAGGCATTTAGTTAGCATTTAGTAGCAATGTTCATTATACTTTGATAATTATTTAGAGCTTTCTCCATCAGAAACTGGTTGTAGTGAAAGACTGTATCATGGTTCAGTAGTTAGGGATTCTTTTATACCATTATACAAAAAAGAATAAAGAGGAGTTTTTCTAGGGGGAGGGCTGGGAACCCATGAAATAAAGCAGCTCAATTAGAGAAGACCTGGAGTTAACAGGAGTGAGTTCTGTAGGATATGTATGTTTCAAATTAGCAGATTGCAAGAGAGTAATCCAAATTAAATTAACACTAAAAAAACAACACCACCACCCCATGTCCCCCAGGCTAAAACTGTAAAATCTTTCCTTGTTGTCTATCCACCAGAATATATGCAAAGGGAAAATGAAAGTAAAATGGATGGTGTATATTCAGTGTATGTTGTAGAGGTCAATGCTTGAGAGCTGTTTCTTTGCAGTAACAGTAATGCTAATTAAAAGACTTGCTTTCAATTTCTGTTAACCACAGTTTTGTAAGTTTCTCCAAGTTGACTGACTCCTGAGACTGTAGCTTGTACAAATACCAAGATCTGTCTCCACTCAGCTAATTTTAAATTGTGCCCAACTTATGCATGTCAATAACTTACACTGTAAGGTGAGACAAACACAAGAAAATAATACATACTGATGAAACTGCATCTAACTCAAATATTGCCAGAGAAGAAAATAGTGTATGCACACAGTTCAATGTCTAGTGCCTAGCAGGAAGTTCTTACTTAATAATGTTACCTATTGAGACAAACTGCTTTTTTTTTTCCCCCTACATTTTTATAAGGATGTACTATTTCATAGAATCATAGAATAGTTAGAGTTGGAACGGACCTTAAGATCATCTAGTTACAATCCCCCTGCCATGGGCTGGGACACCACACAATAAACCATGTCACCCAAGACTCCGTCCAACCTGGCCTTGAACAATGCCAGAGATGGAGCATTCACAACTTCCTTCGGCAGCCTGTTCCAGTGCCTCACCACCCTCAGAGTAAAGAACTTCTTCCTTATATCTAATCTGAACTTCCCCTGGTTAAGTTTGATCCCATCACCCCTTGTGCTATCACTAGAGTCCTCTCCTATTTGATATTAGAAGTCAAGTTAAGGGAAAAAAAATAAATATTTAATATTATAACATACTCTTAAAAATCAGAAATACGGAAAAATATATTATTCCCTGTAGGGTTTTTTATGCCATTAATTTGTTCAGAGCATTTATTAGAGCCTACCTATTTTGTTTCAACTTGACCCAGTCAAAGCAGTTTGAAGACATTTACAATGATGAAGAGGGAGCTTCAATTAACCTTCTTGGCTGAGATATTTGATATGCATGAGTTACTATATAACAGCTTAATTATCTAATACTCTTTATAAAAGGTTTCTAATAAAGAATGGAATTGATTTATATATTATGAGAGCATAATCATTTATTTAATTTCTCATCAGATTTCTTTTGCCAAAATGTATGTAAATTAACTAGCAAGTTATGGGACCAAGACCAATTGTCAGCACCTGACAACTTTCTAACTCTATGTGTTTTGATAATTTTGCTTTGAAGAAGCAGCAAAGCTGCTGGTAACCAATAACCAAGCACTACAAAATTGTACTGCAGGTCAGAACTCATTAGAGCTATAGAGATGTATTTTAATCTTTATTCTAGAGATCCATTGCTATAATTCGTACTGCAGTAGACAAAAAGAGATAGACTAAAAGGATTTTTTTAAGAACTAATTTTACAAGTCCTAATTTTTTATATATATATATTTAATAATATGATTTATCCCTATTATTTTTGTGATATTAGAATTAATGTATTGTCTTTAATAAGAATATACATATAAATATGTATTTTTTCTTAAAGATTGCACACTTGTGAAAAGGAATAAAGAAGTAGATTTGGGCTGAACTATGGAAAAAGTGATCACAGTGTTTCAGACCAAGTCTTGGTTTATCATCTCAGTCCTGATGCAATCTAGGGCTACCCTGAGCATGGAATGATCAGATTCCTTGGGTACCTGGTAGTCCATTACAACAGTACTAGTCAAATCATGTTTGTTTTTACTGGATCAACTGTCAAGGCTTCATAATGAGGAAGAAAGTTATCATACTACAAAGGAGGAAACCGAGGCACTGTGGAAAAGATTCAGATATAAGAACTGTGATGATGAAATGAGTTTTCAAAAAAAGCCAGGATGTTAGTTAGTAGATGAAGAGATGGAAACAGTTTGCTGAACTTGATGTGAAATTTGCCACTGACTTCTGGAAATCCAGAATTTCACTGTAAAGCAAGTAGCAGGAATAAAATCTCCAAACACCACAAAAGGATAGTTCAAAGCTGACATTTAGGAAGAGGTTTGGGAAGTAAGAAGCAAGAAAGAAGCAGAAAATAATGAATTCAGGGCTGTAAGCAAGAGTAGACTTGCACAGATTTCTAAAGGTGGGAATAAATGAAACAAAACAGTCTCTCATCACTGACAAGGTGAAGATTAATATTTTTGCATGAGGGCTTGTGTTTTTTTCTCTTCTGAAATGTATTTTCCTCTCCAGTAATAAGCACAAAGCTAATAAACATAAATCCTTGGCAAGGCAAACATAGATAAACAGGGTTTGCTAAAATTGGCAGCAAGTGACTTCTTTAGAAAAAAACAGTGTATTTTTGTTTTGTTTTGTTGTTTACACATTTTGCTTAATTGTTAAGAAAATTCTTACATTTTATTTCAGAAAAAAAACCCCAAACCCCAACCAAGAGTCTTCTTTTGTGTATGATACATCTATAAAACATTACCATTCCCTTCCTTTCAGGAGACAGTGTTCACTGTGTTTTGACCTAGTTGCTTCAGGTTGAACCCACCCTTCAGGTCCCTGAAATGAGTGTCTTAAGTTCTCTTTATGATCAGGAAAGGGAATATCACCTCCAGCAGCAGGCTGTCTCATGTGTAAATTGTTATGCAGGCTAGAAAGGATGATCAGGGTGTGGTGAAGCTTCTGCCCGGCTGCTGGTACGAGGCTGGTGTTCATGTAGGTTGTAGGCAGAGGTGGTCTCTTAGAACAATGTCGGTATCCTACCCAACGATTTGGCTAGAAAATTCAGAAGCTTGAGTGATATAGGACACACAGGGTTTGTTTTGGTTAGGGTTTTTGAATATATATTTTTTAAAATTTATTTCAAAATTTAGACATCTAATTTCTGCCTAAGTTATATTTTAATGCTTAAGTATCATCTTGGATATAACCTGAATATAAAATAGAGAACGTGGACTATGTTTTTTATTTGTACATTATAAAGCAAGGAGGTAATTACCTCCATTTTATGAAAAATGAAGCTGTTGACTGTAATCACTCTCAGTGTGGGACTGAAATGTTAGGAAAGAACTTGGATTTCTTAGTTAGAATGTTTCAAATTGTATTTACTATGTGAGGTTTTGATTCTTAAGATTTCTTATGCATCACAGTGCCTGCCTGTGTTACAAGTTAGTGGAAAAAATAATTGTGAAGTTCTTAATCTGTTGACTAGGATTAGAGCTTTCCAGTCTACAGAGTGAATTGATACAAAAGACTAGCTTTCTGGAAAAAATAAAGGTGAGCAAGCCAATGCTTCAGGAACTGTATAAATCTGAGATACCTTTGTTTCAACTGGAAACTAACCTACATTAGTACAGAACAGGTTTAATCTGTCTCAAAGTAAAGAACAGAAAGTGCTCAGGAGATTTACATTTCTGTAGTGAAAAGTTTGAATTTACAAATTAGAATGGTCTATTGTGGGATTTGTAGTACTTCAGTCTGGGTGTCTCATTCCTAGTTTAGTCAATGAAGAGTGACTTAGAAGTAAGTGTCCCTGCCATCTTACGCTATTAAGTAAGTAACTGACATCAACTATGGTAATAAAAGTATTATAATAATTATGGGGACAGAGAAGTAAAAGGCTTAAAACTGAATAAAGATCTGGAATCCTGAGAAAGTCATCCAGGGCCTTCCAGAAAAAAATAAATAAATTTGTTAACATGTATCTGTTTTAAGTTGAATGATTTTTTTTCCCCACTGGAATAAAAAATAAGGTTCTGACAAGTTTTTACTAAACCAGGCTTTTTTATATATCAAATGTTGGAAGTGGTAAATAATTATAAGATGAAGCTCCAAAAATTGTGAGGAAAATTTTGATGAAAAAGAGGAAAAAATCCTACTGAAACTGCTTAGAAGATGTTTTCTGTCACCAGAGCTCTACTTTAAGTACCACTGATATGTTCAGTTTACCTGCTTTAGTATAGCCATATCCTGGAACTGTTTAACTTTGGATGCCAAGAACATACAACGTAATTGACTTAACTCTTAAGCAGGTAAGATTCTTTAATCTTTGTTTTTTTACCTCCAACTTCAATTTTCTAGTAGCCATAAAAGATGAAGAACATTATTTGCAAAATGAGCCCTTTTCTGGATCTGTTGTCATGACGTAAGAAGTGGTGATTATTTTTACTTATAAATTACATATTCACAAAATATTTATAATTTCTTCCCACTTTTTCTTTTTTAGCACTGTAACCAAATGTGATGAATTTGTGGAAAAGAACTTGACCAGAAAAAAAGAAGGAAGGAGAAATATCAACACACTGAAATATCTTGGGGTTTGTGTGTCATTATAATCAACATGCAGGTGACTGAAATGATGAGAAAATGGTTGTATTCTTGCAGTTGACAATTTTTCCTCCCCCATCAATACAGTGTCTTACCATGAAGCTTTACAATGCTGATACAGTTCCTGTAGGTTTGCTTAATGGTAAACATGCAAAAATCACTCAACAGCAGCTTAGAAAAAATATCAAAAGGTCTTTGTTTAGTGGCAGAGTTAAGTTTCTCCTTTGACAACTTCTAATGGAACATTCTCAGTCAAAACATTGAGCAAAGTTTAGACACATCCAGGTATATTCAGGATACAGAGTTCATTTAGCAAGCTAAATGGCAACATTGCAACAGATACACAAGCAGACAGAGATAAACTAATATTTTGGAAAACAGAAAACTTTGTTTGTTGTAGGTACTGCCATACTTTGCATTTGTTGGCTGCTGTTGGCAGAAGGAGAATGGGTGGAGCGGGGGAGTGGAATAGGAATGAAGGAAAGAGTTTCTTCTGCCTCTTTATCTCTTCTCAAAGTCCTTGAGGTTATCAGCCACTCACTAGGATGTTCTAAGAGTTTTGCTCATGGCAGTAAGTTACATTTTTTTCCTATTAAAATGTTTAAATGGTGCTAAAGAATATTTCACTCTGAGTAGGAAAACCAGGCCACGTAGGAAACACCTTTTTCCAAGAACATGTCTAAAAGTAATTTTCTTAAATACAAAGCTAAATTGCATTTTCTGTTTTTAAAAATAAGTTTCATAAATTATTATGATTAGAGTCAAACAACAACTTTTTGATCAGTTCAGAAGAAATACATAGAAAAGCCTGTAAGTAACAGGAATGTAAATAACATTGGGAGGCTAAACTGTGGCAGTTCAGAATTTCCTCTTTTCCCACTTTTACACTACTGATGATTATGTGTGTACGCATATTTATGTGCATGCGTGTGGCTGTAATTTCTTCTGTCAGCTGTTAATGGAGAAAAAGGGCTCATTAAGTCTTGCAGAAATTGTAGAATTGCCTTTGCATGGAAGGAGAGGGGAGTTAATGCAAACCCTAATGCAGTCACAGAGGATTGATGCTTCTTCTGTGATTCCAGGCACCATGACACTCTGCACTTCAGTATCCAGACAATATTGGTAACTTTTTCCATACATCTGCATATTTAGCTCATTCCCAGGAAAGATGACAGTTTAAACTGTGCAAATCAAAACAAAATCTGAGAATCTCACATTTTAGCTTTTTAGCCTTTTGCCATGGATGCGCATTTGGGTACATGCTTAAGCCTGTAGATGACATCGGCATTACAAGTGACAAGCCAGAGCTGTTACACATGGCCTCCTCACCCTCTCTGTTGTAAGACAAAACCAGTGTCTATTCATATGTCTATCCAGATGTGCAGGTGCTACAGGAGGAGTGGATATGCTGGTTGTGGGGGAAGTTTGTTGGGGTAATCTTGTTAGGAAACAATGAAATGTTATTTTCATGCCCTTTGAACAGCACCAATTTCAAGGCAGTAATCTGTTTTTGTTGTATTGTACGCTAGCATCCTGAATGGGCTGGCATCCATCTTCTGGCAGGCATCCTAGGGCTTTGAAGGCAGGGCCTCTTAAGGCCCTCAACTGCCAATATAAATGGATGTTGCATAGGAAAGCCAGCTCCTGGTCCTTTTGGTACTATACACTTCCATTTCCCTTTGTTCCTTTTCTTTATCAATGACAAATTCTGCAGAACATTTATCCCAAGTAGTGGAATATCATAGAGGGAAAAAAAAAAACAAACAACATTTATATAGAAAAAGAATGTAATGATAATACAGCACAATATTAATAATATAGCACCAACTTTCACTTCAAAGTGATGTGGCTTCATAAGGGATATACAGCTTTTATACATACATGCACATATACACATACACAAGCATACACATATACATAAAACCCCACACTAAAGACTAGTGTACTATTGGGGATGACTAAAAGTTCTAATCCAGTAATAGGAGAATCTCAGAGAAAGGGTAAAAAAAGAAGACTGCATATAATGTTGTGTTTCCCCAGAAATAGCTGATCATCTTCCAGTAATTAATTAGTTAGACACTTCTTGAGCTGGCGCTCATTTTATGCTTCATGAATTCATTGAATCTCTTTTTGAACACACATGTACCTTTGGTTTTCACACTAACCCTCAGCAAGGATAATTCATCAAATTTCATATTAATCAAATGATTCATCGTATGTCATCTTAAAAACACAAAGCAAGCACATACACATCTGTATGCCCCTCTCTTTCCACCTTGTACTTGTTTTGATCCCAGTTCTACTTCTAGTGAGGATATTTTTCACTTGGTTGCTTGCTGAATTGGATAATTCTTGTTCTTAAACAAATAAAGCAAGCAAGAAGCAAAAGAGAAAATATTGTTATTCTTGTAAAAGGGAAGACCAGAGAAACTGAGCAACTTTCAGAGGGTACGCAGCACTGCAGAGCACTGAACCCAGAACTGTTCCATGTCTCCTGGAGGAACATCTTTCCTTTGAGCTCTCGGCTTGTAAATTTTGGTTGATGGTGTGGAGAAAAAAAATAGGCTGCATCAGTAACAGTGTTTTTCAGAAACTTGCTTTGTGCCCCAAACCATGATATACAATATGCAGCCCTGTCTCTTCTCATTTCCTTCACTCCTACCCCGCCACATGCTTTCTTTTCTCACTCCTGCTTTCAAAATACATGCAGCCTAACATGTACTTTTGTGCAATAATTCCCAATAATTTTTTATTTTGCAGTTAAGATGGGAGCCTTGGAGTCAGGGATTTACTATTTGACATGATTCAGTGGTGGTTCGGCATATATCGTTTTCTTTCTTTAGTGCCTAGTTATCTGGAAATCCTTATATATTTGCCATAATTTCTAACAACCACAAGTCAGAGACGTTCTGACTGTATCTACCATTCCCAAAGTGCAAGCTTGTTTTCTTGGAAGAAGAAACAGGGTGGCAACTAAGGAATGTGACTATACTTAGTCATGTGAGAATTCCTCCTTTTGATCCCCTTAAAATCAAATAAAAACTCATTAAACTGTTTTTATGAAGGTGTGCAATACTATTAGCAAAGGCTGATTGTGTCTCCAACTTAAAATCTCAAGGAGTCACTTTTATAAGCTCAAGCAAACCCCATTTTGAGGAGAAACTTGATAATAAACTCAATATGGTTATGGAAACATGGAAACACCATCTATAATTTTTGTATTTTGGTAAACATAACCATATGGTGAAGAATTTTTCCAAAATGCACTCAGCATGTAAAGTGAATAATAGGTTGATAACTACTTCCTTTAACTACTTCAATCATTAATTATAATCCAAGATAAACTAACTTGGAGGTTAAGTTTACTATGGGTTTTATTATCTCATGTGAAACAGAAACAGAGTTGACAATTTTGTTCAGGGCAAAAATCCATTGGTAATTGACACTAAAAACGTGCTAATTTCATATTCTTGCTGTAAACATTTTAATCTTTCTCAGCAGCTGTAAAATGAGTAGTTTCTTTTCCAGTGTGTGGTAGAGCCAAGAATCCACTCTTGATAAAGGTAAGTTAATCAGAAAGAGAAATGAAACAAATTGGAGAGGAAGAAATGTAAATGTATATGTGATAGTGAACTGTAATATAGGTCTTAGCCTTGAGTGTGTTAACTGTGGCTAACTCTCTCACCGGTCCTCTGCTTAAGCACATGTATGTTTTAGCAGTCTTGTGAGGCCTATAGGTTCAGTGCATTTGAGTCAGGAACGGGCAGTGTTCTATGTGCAAGCAGCATCTAAAACAATTGGATGTTGATGACTATTCAGAGCTGGTAGATGCTATTCATGTGATTACATTAATTTTTACTGTACAAGATGTGTTCATACACTTTAGAGAAAACACATCATGTTTGCTGTCTTTTGCTTACAACAGAAATTATGTATGGGATTATTATAGGATCTGCTACTCCAAATCACTAGCTGGTAAACTAATTACACTGTGACATGATGCTATTCCTGTATGGATTGTAAGTTTAATTAGCTGTCAAGGTGTATACCACACTTGCATATAGGCATCCTTTGGCATTTTAAATATAACTAACTCGTATACACCACCCGTATTTGTTGCCTAAAATCTTGTTAATGCATTTTTAAAATTTTGTTTTGCATACCAAGAAGAGTTTACCTCTTTCTTCAATTTATTCCTTAGTGATTGTTTTGCAAAATGCAATATTATAATTGGAGTTCTTGGGTGTGTTCTTAGGTCTCAAAAGCATGACTGACACAGGCTTTTCAAGAGCACACTCTAAGTCTGAGAGAAAAGCAAAGTAGTTTAACTTAGCTTGACTTTCTTCAACCCTGGGTTAACTCAAAATTACCTTATACTTCCTGTGGATAAAGAACACACAAAGTTTGTTATCACAGATGAACTTATGTTCAGAAACTTTTCTAAACTGTAGTGCTATCTGGGCCCTTACTAGTTTTAGCATACTATGC
This sequence comes from Nestor notabilis, assembly GCF_000696875.1. Taxonomy (NCBI): domain Eukaryota; kingdom Metazoa; phylum Chordata; class Aves; order Psittaciformes; family Psittacidae; genus Nestor; species Nestor notabilis. Next base: position 22,517 of record NW_009924198.1, on the reverse strand, counting down.
CTATAAAGCCACTCATTTGAAGACATACTGTCGTGGTTTGAGCCCAGCCGACAACTTGGAACCACGCAGCCGCTCGCTTACTCCCCCCCTTTTCCTTCCTCCCCCCGCTCCCGGAGGGATGGGGAGGAGAATCGAAGGAATGTAACTCCCACGGGTTGAGATAACAGCTCTCCAGTAACTAAGGTATAATACAAACCACTACTGCTACCAATAATAATGATAAGGGAAATAACAAGGGAAAAGGACACAACCGCTCACCACCCGCCGACCGATACCCAGCCCGACCCGAGCAGCGATCTGGGCCTTCCGGGTAACTCTCCCCAGTTTATATACTGGGCATGACGTGCTGTGGTATGGAATACCCCTTTGGCCAGTTTGGGTCAGGTGTCCTGTCTCTGCTTCCTCCTGGCTTCCCCTCCTCCCTGGCAAAGCATGAGACTGAGAAAGTCCTTGGTCAGAGTAAACATGACTTAGCAACAACTAAAAACATCGGTGTTATCAGCATTGTTCCCAGACTGAAAGTCAAAAACACAGCACTGCACCAGCTACTAAGAAGGAGAAAAAATGACTGCTGTAGCTGAACCCAGGACACATAGCTTAATGCTATTTGAACATGGGTAATAACAGTTCTCACAAACTTTAATTTCTATAGTCATCTTATCTAGAAGAAGGTGAGAAACACAGAATTTAAGTGCCAGCATTTCAATTAATAAAAGAATGATGAAGCAGATGAACACAACAAATGGAGATCTGTCTCTCTCTTTTAATCCTAAAGTGAGGGGGGGTTTTGATATTTTTTTTTTCCTGAGGAAATTGTGGGCTAGAGGGTGGGGTAACAACACGCACCCGCTTGCATTCCTCCTGGCCCAGACTTGGATGCAACTCAAAGCTTGTGCTGCAAATCTGCCTGATCGTGAGTAGGAACATCTGCCACTGTGGCAAACACTAAAATATTATGGGATATATTCTGATTTCACTCAGATCTGCTTTGAAACAACACTGCTCACTAGTGTTCACAGGAATGCATACTAGTGACTTATCTTCACCTTGTATGAAGAATACTAAGGAAATAGAGCTCCTCATTTTGTTGTGAATTTTTAAAAATTATTTTAACAGTTATTTTAGAGGTCATTGATTTTGGTGGGTTTTCTCTCTCTTTTTTTTTTTTTTTTTTTTTTAATCTTTCTTAATATAATTATTTTGTCCAGCTAATTGATCTGGTTGAGCAGTTGGCCAAATATTTAATCAGAAGACTTTTCCAAACCTTTTCTTCTAATTATTATTTGTTGTTGTAACATATATATGTTGAATGCATACACAAATATGGCTTAGAAGCCTGAATTTATTAAAAGAAAGCCAGAATGGAAAACTTGATCTGGAAATTCTTAACCCACATAATACATTAAATGGTTAGAGATATGAAATGTTTTGGCTGAGAATTTTAAAGCAAATGTAAATTCCTAAAGATTGGCTCTAAAATATAACTAACCTCCAGTTCTCTCCTGGAATCAGGAGGGCAAATCGTGTGGATAAACATGAAAACACATTTTGAAAGGCTTTTGATCGCCCACATAAACAGTACACGCTTCTAATAAAAAGGGTCATAGAACATATAGAAGTTTAATATGTAAAAGTATAGAAAGCTTTTCAATGTAAACAACTCACTTACTTAGTAAGGCTTCCAGATTTTGATGTAAGTGCCAGCTTTGATTTCCAGATTCTAAAAATTGGGTAAAAATAGCTTTGTATTTATTAAGGATTACATGAACATTTTCAATTACCTAAGCTGAGAACAAGGAATATAAATTAGATTTAATTTACTAACATAGAAATTTTGATGTAATGGAAGTGTCTCTCATTCTTACAAGTTTGTAAAATGTACTTGTTTTAAAGTAGTCTTTCTCTTAGCAAACTAAAGCTAAAATCCCCTAATATTCATACAAAGTCTCATTTAAAAAATATAAGGGTGTATGCTGAAGAGGCCTATCTATAATCATGGAATACGTGGCCCCTGGCATATGTCTGTGACAATGTGGCATACATGTGTGGAAATGTGTTGTTAATTATAGATTACTCACAAAATTGTATAGGAATGGGTAAGAAACCTACATTACCTACCCAGATCAGAACCCTCTCTTGAGAAAGAATTTCTTCCTCTGAAGCCAGTGGATGTAAACTGAAGAAATTATGACAATATATAAAGGAATGAAAAAAAAATAAATTGTATGTGTGGGTATGTACATATACATGTTTACTTCTTGCTTTTACCAAATGCTCATCAATTGAAAATGTGGAGGCAGGCCTTTGCTCTTGAACAAGTACATGAAAAAACACACAGTTAAACCCCCATGTGACCCTTTCAAAGCATACCCCACATTGATAAGCTTTCTTAGCTCAGCTACCAAGTAGGGTAAGCCTCATTCAGAAACACAAATTATCAAATTCTCTTGTTTGGAAAGCTTGAACAATTCAGGGAGATAAACATACTTCTGACCCATTGCCTAGTGAATGCTTATTTTAAAAGCTTGTCCTCTGTGGAAATCACTGTGAAACAAAATGCTGCAACACTTTGGAGTTTTATAGTTATGGACTGAAGTTATGCTGGTCCTAAAACACGTTTCAGGATCTATGCTCTAAGCTTGCAGAGCACAATCTCACCTCATTGAAATCAGGTTAATCCCCAAAAAGTGAGAGCAGTGAATGGCACTAAAGCTTCTGATACAAATGATCAGGAACACGTGAGGTTGCTGAAAGAATATCTTCTCTGTGGGAGGATTTAGGAAAGCGATGAACTGTAATCCCTAGAATGATTGTCCTTTTTAAGGAAAATTGCTCCAAATGCCTCTTGGGATATATTCTTGGAGTTGAACCTGTATTTTGTCTTCCTATTTTCAGATTGAACAAGCAGGCATTATCTTTTTGCTCCTTACAATAATGAAAAAGAATCAAATAGTCTGGTGGATTATACATCCTCTTTAACTTGATTCCCAGGAAGGATACAAATGTTGTGGATTTGTTATCTTAACCACCTTAAATTACACTGTTTTTATCAATGTCGTTTAAATAGCAGGGTCAAATATACAAAGACAGTCCATGTATAGGTCCTACATATGATATGTCTGGTAACCAGCATGATGTGTCAAATATTCAGTGTTAGTGTTAGACTTTTTGTTCATTATCTTTTTGACTTTTTGGGTATCTGTGTGGGAATCATGTTGTGAAATTATTCTCTATATTCTCCATGGTAACAGCCACAGAAAATTTGTAATAGAAGAGGGCATGAAATTTTCCCTTGTAGATCAGGAATAAGCAGCCTGTTCCACTGCCTTCTCTAACTTTAAAGAACACTTCACACCACATTTCTGCTGATTTTGAGAAATTATAATATTTTGCCCAGTTGCCTCAGAATTTGATTTTATTCAGGGTTATTCAGATTTAGTTAGCAAGTCTGGTGCTCTGATACTAAAGGGACAGAGCAAAGGAACACTGGATATCTAAGAAGAAAAATGATTTGTGGTCCAGATTATTCTACTCCACATGCTTTTGGAAATGGGTTTTTGATCAAATCGCTTGAGGTTAATAAGGAATGGCTTTTGGTGCTGCTCTTCTACTGATGAACAAATACGTTTGGCAACTCTGAAGCCATCCGTCATCCAGATAGGAGGAAGCTCCATGGGGGAGGTGTCGCTTTGACAGATGCCTGCAGCTCTTGCTTGAATCGAATGGATTGTACATCTGGCTGCCTACAACTATATCACACAACATGGCACAATCTCTTTGTCTCTCTGCCTCCCACACTCTAGCTCCCCACTCCCCATTTATTCTGTCTCTGACTCTGCAGCTGTGACACTGACTTCATCATATAAATCTGGGTAGAGTCTTCACTGCCTGCTAAGAAATGTTTTCCAGAAATGTGGCTGCTGTCCAGACGTCTGTTCTTGTCTCATCTTGTACTTCTATTTAGACCTTTTGATCTCATTCCTGCCTCTGTTGTTTTGTTTGTTTTGCTTCTTGTCCCAAGAATCCTGTTGCTTTTTTGGTCTCTGAAGCCTTTCCTTCAGTCGAAGAGCCAGTCTTTCTGTTTGCCCAGACCAAGGTCTCCACCAGGCTGCAAATGGGTTATCCAACTGATAACTGCTGTTATCCATCAAACCAAAGGGCAATGTGGCAATATAGACTGTGAGGCCTTTTTAACTCCCAGATTTAAGAAGATAGTCTGTGGTCAGCACTGACGCGCTTTATGACTGGTTTTGGAGTATTATGTGTTACTTAGAATACTCTGCTTATGGAATGATGTCTCTCTGTTAAGTTAAAGATTTAAAGTATTGCCATCTTTGTACCTCTCTTTTTTAATCTGTAGCCCTTACAAATTTTCAGGTGTCCTATGGAATCTTTGAGTTCTTGTTCTACAATCTTTTCCCAAGTAGAATGTCTTTGGGCTTTGCAGACCCTAAGCCATTTGGATGGGATAATGAGTTTGAGAAAACTTACCACAAACCCAGAATATTTATGTACATTGAATTCTAAAATACTGCAGAACTTGAAAGTGTTTTGGGTTGGTTTTCTTTTTTTTTTTTTTTTTTTTTTAAGTTTTGTTCTGTTTTCATGGCAATGGCATAATTTGTAATCACTTTTTTTTTTTTTTTGCTTAAGAAAGTGTGAAGTATTTTGCATGAATAGCTATGTAACATCTGTTTTGGTTTTTTAACACAAAATAAAATGAGTTCTACTCTGGGGACTCTGATAAAGTAACTCACATGCTGAACAGTCTGGTTTGTCATAAAGCAATCCACTAAAAGTTAAAAAAAGTTTCATTAATTGTAGATGACAAGAAGGTTATTCAAGATCATTTTAGTTTATATTTCAGTATTTTATCTCAAAATATGTTTTGTGCACTGAGTGATTGCAATGATGGTACTATTGGAAATTCTAAAGAATCAATAAAAATTCAATATGAGCACAAATGGAAAAGGGGAGAAGTGATATGTACTTTATTTACCAAAGCAATTCACTGGGCTTTAAGGAATGTTCTGTATTGACAGAATACTACAATATAGTCTTCAAAATTTAAAACATCGGTGCAATAAGGGATAACACTGTGGTGAGAGCAATTGGTCAGTGACAGAATGAAGAGTGCACATAGTTAAAGACATATTCACTGTTCTCCTGCTGGACTGTCTCCTAACTGTGCATGTGCCCTGTCCTGCTAAAACCAACACAAGTTGCAAAAATAAGAGACATTTAGAGCAGTTAATGATTTATCAACTTTTTTATTTTTTCCCCTCTGCTTACAAGGAACAGCAAGAATATGCAGTAAGACTGTCCCTGGTCCACACTTGGGAAGATGAGGATATAGGACTTACTTTCTGGTTTACACTGACTCTGCTTTTTTTCATGAACCCTTACAGGAAAAGCCATGAAATGACATTATAATTGTTATTATTGTTAACATTGTTGTTATCAATAACATCGTTTTTTCAGAATTGAGTTCAACAATGCTGTCAGCACAAATCGTGCTTTAACTTCATGTAAGAACACTGGCCACAAATCAACAAATTTGTGTGGACATACAACTCAATAATGTTTTCTTTTCTTGGGTCTGTGCTGTACATTTGCACAAGAGGAATTATTATAGGATCTTGCAGTTTAAAGATGCATATTCACACAGTGACCTTCAGTCCAAGGTGGCTGAAACTTTCCGAATCTTAAATTTCAGCCACAAATTTCACTGAAATGCTGCATTTCAACATCAGGAGCAACTACAAACCAGCACTCTATTTTCCAGCCAGCTCTACACAAGCAGAGATTTCTGAAACATCCCCAGTGCTTAGGATAAAGTAATCAGGGTTATATTCCCCCTTCCCTCCTTCCCCCCTCCCCTAGATTTCATGAGCAGTTTGACACTTCTTTGTAAGGGTTCTCATTTGTTATGGGTTTAAGAAAATCCAGTATAAATTGCAGACAGTGCCTAGGCTTTATGAGAAACTCTTTAACTCTTGTGTAGTCCAAAAAGAAGTATGAATAAGCTTAGTGATGAATATATGCAGAAGCTGAACTGCTTCAAAGACTTCCCAGTCAGATCCCCCGTCAGTTTTTTGGTCTCATCCATGTGACTTAGGATGCTTTTGTGAAGTTGCTTACATATTGCCTGTACTTCTCAAATTAAAATTTAGAATTGATGCTTTCCTCTTTGCTAGGAACTTACAAGCTACTTTTGATGCTCAATAACCAACAGTATGCAAAGACACAGAATTAAAAAGAAAGAAAAAAAAAATGTAAAAACATTAACATCAGACTGCTACTAGATGAACACACCAGCATAACCTCTTCTGTCTCTGTGTATGGAGACTTATACCTTTTAATTAGTGTTACCTCTACTCCAGTTTTATTTCTTTTAAGATTTTTGTAAATTTTCATGTGTTTAATGAAATAATTTTATTAAAACCAGGGAGTGGATAATTTTGGAGAAAGTGTGGATCTGTCTCAGAAAGGAGACAATAAAACGTAATATTGTTAGAGATGTGACAGACTGAAATGACTGGTGCAGGGGTGTTGTCAGAATTTCTTGTGACCTTTAAAAAAAGGGTTAAAATTTTTTTTGAAAGCATAGTTAAAACTCACTCATGATTTTAAGATTAGGGAGGGTCTTGCAGCAGTTTAGCACTTGTCACTGTCTCTGACTTACTAGTAGTTTGGAAAAACTGTCTTTTGTCCACAATGTCTGGTCTCATGTATTTACTATTGCAAAACACTTCACTGTTGGACATAATATTGGAGGAAGCCGTATCATAGAAATAAACTCTTATTAGGGGAAAATAAGAAAGGCAGGGGTGCAGTGTTTTTGAAATATGCTATCCTAAGACACTGGATAAAAGCAAATTCTAATGCATGTCTCAAATTAAACTACTGAAAAGATCCAGTTAATCTGCACTTGTATTGCAAAGTAAAGATAGTGGGTTGAAAGCTAACCAACAGCAGGCAATGTCTTTGTGAATAACAGGCACAGCAAACAAAACCAAAGATAGCAGCTTTATATGAGTTTGCTGGGTAGACCTAATCCTGACAATGCCTCTGAGGGAGGAAAAGTGTATGCAAGTGCATCTGGAATATAATATATAAGCAATCAGATTTCTAAGTCTGATTCAGAACAGCTTGCCTACATTCATTTTTTGGTGAATTGCTTTATTCCCAAGCATTATTACCAAAATAAGAGACATCTTAGGTCAGCCAGTCTCCACAGACCAACATGGCTGGGTTGTGTATCCCTGAGAAGAGATCAGTACCTGTCTTCCAGAGTGGCTCTCACACCTCTAGTGCAAGCAGGGTGGAGTTCAGGAGCTCAATCTGCTGCAGTGAATTGTCACTTTGCATTTCCCAGCAAGATCGACACCTGTAAGCAGAGTGAGTTCACTGAAGAAAAGCCGCCAGCCTGTTACATGACAATAATAGCAGTGCACATTGAATGGTTAAATCATAAACATAAGATTACAATAAAATGCAATACCTCCATAAGTCTTTCATCAGAAGGATATGGCTGGAAATGCCTGCATCTCACCCTTCTGTGCAAAATTACTAGCTCAGTGTTATCAGTGAATTCAGAAAACCAGCGCTTACACAATCAGCAAGTATCAGCAGAGTCAGCTATTGGAAATGCATGCAGGTAGGAATTCTTTTGTGGCACTTTTGTTTATTTTAAGTATCACACCCTGTCCCAGGGTGAATGTGAGCCATTTCTGTCATTTTCTTTATTCACTCCCAGTAGTTCATTAGTCTTTTTTTTCTTTGTTCAGCTTCACAGTTTCAGTGCCTTAGATATGATTGTTAAGCTCCTTTTTTAGCTTAATGCACTTCATAGAATGATTTTAATTAAACTATGATATTTAAGATGCATGATATTTCCTGAAGACTAAATGAGTCTGGAGAAAGTCAGTAGTTCTTGGTTATACCCTAGCAGGGAGATGCAACTCATCATTAGTTGTCAAAGATGCTTTGCTTTTGCTGAATTTCTCTTACAAAAGCAAAAGAAACAGAAAACTATGAATTCCTAGTGGAGTGTGAACTTTCTAGCAGTTTACTAATTTTTTTAAATTTTGAGGCGCAACATTTATGTCACACTGATGATGGCTTCAGAGCTTGTTAAGCTCCCTGAATTTCTTATCTTACTATCCAAAGATACTATATGAATGTGAATATACGTACCTATTGAAGGACACACTGTCCAGGAACATGACCCAGGTGCTGGATGCGTTAGGATGGGGTGAAGTGGGTGGAGGAGAGCCTAAAAAGGACAACTGCATTCACTTACCTGGGCTAGCTGGCTTTTAGGGAAAGTGAAAGACTGAATCAAAACTTGTTCTTTACTTTAATTCTTGGGTTTGAGATTAACAATACATATAGTATTTCCAAAGACTAGATACTGCTGAATTTTTTGGTGGAGTTGTCCTTGTTTTACAGCAAGACTGAATATGGTTTGTAATATCCTTTATGTGACTTATCTACTATTTAAAAATACGCATTGTGAAGGTGCATAAATGAATCACATATTTAAAAAAAAAAAAAAAGAGACAGAATACTCACCTGGCTTCAATATTTGCCTTTAAATGAACTTCTCACTGCATAGGTGTAGCACAAATAAATGCATATAAACTCAGTGTGAAAACTGATGAGCAGCATAGTTATGAAACCTGTTCCAGTATTAATGATTGCTGATAAGCAGTCAATTACCATGCCTTGATCCAGAGAAGGATTTTACATTCCAGAAGCCACTTGAACCATATTTACTCAGACACATCCAATAAAAGCCTATTCAACTCTAGTGCTCTTTAGGCTGATTTCCTATGGAAATTCTCCAGCCCGCTGTCTGATTGTGTGGAAAGCTGTAATCTCGGAGATAATTGCGTTTGAAAGATTTTTGTGAAAATAATGACTGGTGGAGGAGGGAGACATTCTAGGTGACCCAACTGAAGGAAAAGCTTCCAGGCGAGTTAGAAGTTCTTAGAGATTTCCCAGGGATGAAAATTCGCAGTGTTTGAAGTGTCCCTTTGAAATAAAAGGCATGGAAGATTGCAGCTGCCTGAGTTGTCTGCATGTCAACCTGAAACAGCCTTTTTTCTCACAATCATCCAGTCACAGTGAGTATGGATCTTCAAATGACAGAGCAGGCCCTTTCTAAATTGGAGGGGAAACTGTGTGGACAGGTAACAACTCCTGTCATATAACTTGGGAGCTAGTGAAATATACAGGGCAGGAGGGAAAAAGTCTGCTAGACCCCTTAAGGTCTTGGCCCCCGTCTACAGTATGTCTGCACCTGACACAGTGTACTTGGCTCATAGGACTGAGACACAGCCACATGGGAGATGAAGCAGCACTAATTCTTCTAATCAGAGAGGCATTTGTTTTATCACACTGCTGCAAGAGGGAATGAGTCCTGCAGGGTCAGACTACTGCCATTTGCCATAGATGAGCATTCAGAGCTCTTAACTCCAATTGCGCTCCTGCGGAGTCTCCATTCAGGCTTGTCCTGGAGAGTAACAGGCCAATTTATCCTGCAATACGGCATGCAAGAACTTGCCAAACATAACCTGCTACCTGTTAAGAGCTCTGGCTTCTATTAACTAACCATAGTAATTGAGAAATTAACAGAGAAATGTAAATTTAAAAAAAGAAACACAATGGAATAAAAATCTGTAGGCGTTGAGGGCCTTGGGTTCCCTAGTGTAGGCTGGAGAATGAGACAGTGGCTGGTCCTAGCTTAGGCACTGTTTATCATGTAATCAATTGAATCAAGGGGAAATAGCTCTTAAAAACTCCTGTCTAGCAGAAGTGGAACTTGATGGCTTAAACTTGTATGAACATATTTCAAGGCTGTCTGGAGCTTAAAATACAGTTCATGCTGTGAATTGGAATCTTTTTTTTCCTGTTGGTATTGTTAACTCTTTGGTGTCACCAGTTAACTTAACTCACACGGTCTGATTTTTATCTATTTGACAAAGTTTTGTTTGTTTTCTGGTTTCCATAGCTTCTGAATAACACTTTTATAAAGCTTTATAGCTGTCATTAGTGAGTCTTCTTTCTAAAGTTCATTGTGGTGACACCTTGGAATGTAAAAAAATCCTCCCTGTGTTTTGGGCAAGCTCTAATTAAGTGTCAGTTAGTTACGGGAGATGGAGGTTTTGTAGTACAAAGGAGTTGATGTGTCCCATTCTCTCTCTGATCATAATTGAACCTTGGTATTGAGTTCAGTTCCTCTATAGATGCTTCAGCTTAATTTGACCTATGGTTTTATTTCTCTTTTCTTTTTTTTTTCCCCTGAACTAAGCCCTTATTTTTTACCTACAACCTAGCAGACACTGGTATTTGCTGTGGGCTTTTTTTTTTTTTGACAACACATCAAGATAATAATGTTCAGATCCATTTCAGATATTTATAGTAAATTTGCTTCTTAAGGTAGCTGTGTGCTTTCTGCTACTTTTCAGTCAATACAGAAAATATAAGCCTACTAATTATTCTAGTATCCATTTTACTTCCATTGATAAGATAAGGCGTTTGATAGCTAAGGGCAGAATTTTCAAGCTACTTGGTTAACTCTCTTCCATTAAATCAGTCAATTTAATACTAACAAGTAAGTAGATTTGGACCTTTGTTCTCTCTCTGTTTTCCTCAAATAATAGAGGGTAGATGAGATTCTGACCCATGTAAGGACCACAGTTCCGATGCAAAATAAGTTTTGGAAAAGATAGATGCATCCTGTCACTCAAACTCTGAATAAAAAATGACCTGAGTGTCAGTCCTATTAGCTGCCCTCACTCTATATGTGAAATTAAGCTAAGCTGAACACTGAAGGAAAACAAACTCTAACACTTAGTCAGCTTGAGATGTATTCTTGTTTGAGCAGGAAAAGTTCATTCTAGACAACTGAAGTGCATCAAAGATGGGTTTGCTATTTGCTGAACCTTTAACCATGTATTTTTGCTGGAATGTTTCATCAGGGAATAGTTCAGACATTCAAAATAATGAAATGAGTGGAGGTTTATACATTAATTTTAAAAACTAGTTTATATAGTTCCCATCAGACTATATTATTCACTGGGTAAACAAAACAAAACAAACAAACAAACCCCCCATAGACAGAAATCCTTATTCAATTTTGTATTCAATATTTCATGTAGGTTATTTCTTTTTAAGAATGATGGGGAATTCTCTGAGTAAAGACCAAGAAAACAAAGAAAAAGAAGAGAAACAACTACTCATCTAAAGGAGAGCTTTCTGACACATCAGTTTAGACTGGATACAAGAATGAGCTGGCCTCTGCTATGTAGAAGGTCAACCTAGAAGGTCATAAATGGTCTGTGGCCATATAAGCCCACAAGAAAAGAATTCTTATTGATTTCATAACACTGATGGACATAGATGGGGTAGTCCTAGAAAAACGGAGGCTAAAGCTACCTAGAAGAAAACAATAAGGAAGAAGTATAAAAACAATGATTGTTTCCTTTGTTGAGAAAGACACAAATATGAAATACTATTCTTAGATTTTTTTCTGTTGGTGGTGCTTGTTCATTGCCTAATATTCACAAAATGTTCTAGCTCCTCTTCATTTATAATTTACTTTCTGACCATATACATGATGTTTTGAGCACTTGCATTCTATTCACCCTGTATTGCTATTTTGATGCAAATGATTACCAAATAATGGCTTTCTACTTAAGAAATAATCTCCATTGTTGCAGTATCTGCATCTGATAATTGAATATGACTAGAACATGAACAGAAGGTGCAGATGTAAAACAGGGATCAAAATCAATTATTGGGCTGCTTCACTCACAACAAAAGCAAACTATTGTTAATAGCATATTTTTTCCTTAAAAAAATGAGATCATTCATAATGTCTTTAAAATTAAAACAAAAGGAATACTGTAAATTCATTTTTTTCAGGTGATACTTAATCAGAGTAGAAGTCAGCCAGAGTAATTATTTTTAAACAATCATCCTCATTTTGTTTCTACCAAGTTATTAAGCATCTCTGAATGCAGATGGGCTTGTGAGATGGAGAGGCAAGTGCAGTTGTGAATTATGGAAGACATTCTTATTGTCTTCTGAGAGAAGTTTATGACTTGGAAAATGATTGACTCTACCAGTTTCTTCCACCCAGGAAACTGACTGCTGCCGTGATTTGCAGACTCTTTGAATCTCCATTTGAATCTCTATTGTTTTCCACCTTCTCATGCGCACACAGAGGCATACATGTGTACACACACACACACTCTCATGTAAAGTATAGAGAAATTCTTTTTCAAATTCAAGTCATTTTACTTGAAATGGCAAGTATTTTTATAGGTTTTTTTTGTCTTTTTGGTATCACTTTCTTTTACAAGATACACACTGCATAATCAGCCAACTACTCTGTAATTACGTTGCAAAGACTATGTAAATACCTAATTATTTTCATGCAGATTACTTGATAATTATACTACCAGTTACAAAGTAATTCAAAGAATAATTACCATGTAACTTCAACTTTTTAGATGTGAAGATAAGGCTTTGTTTTAAAGATATAGAGAAGTGCGTAATTATCCTTGGGTTACATTCTACTCAGATTGTCGATTATCCTATATTTACAGTATTATTATATGGCTACTAGGCTCAGTATCGTGTTATCAAAAATTGAAAAAAAAATCTTTGCTTTCTGCTTTGTAGCAAGTATTAGACAATGTCAACGTTATTTTTTTTTCTACTTTCCTGTTAATTGAAACAGATTTAAGACTTTTTTTTGACTGTGAAGAAGACAATGTCTTTTTGTATTAAATTGCACTGTGTTTTTTGAAGGAGAAAATGACATGGGCCCAGATTCTTAAATGGCACTTAGATACGGAAAAGCTCAATTATGTCCAGTGTATTTTTTGTTTTAAATTTCTAGATTGGTTACTATATTGTATAGATTATAAGAATAGTGAGGTGTCCTAGAAAAGATGTTATCCTTCTCATAGGCTAGCATGAAAACAGAGAGGGTAATGGGTGTCATCTTGCTTCTCTCAGGACAGAGTTGCCTTCTTCCATTTGTAATTCCATAAAGTAGATTTGGGGCAAAATATACAATGAGCACTTTGCAGGATAAGAAGTGACTCCAGGACTGTCATTTCATTTCTAGCAACGAAGCTACAGATAATGAATTTGTTGCCTTGCTAACCCAGTTAATCTTTCATTACAATACAGAAAATGAAACCACTTCAATAGCAAGGGATAAGAATATTGTCTTTCCCTCTTCTGAGAGGCCTGTTGTCTTGTTTGTTTGCAGTAGCTAGTGGAGAAAGAACAGGATGTACAGCATGATTTGTTTCTATTATAATGCCCAAATACTCCCAATTATCTTGATGCTGAATTTAGATGCAGTACACATCACCATGGAAGTAACAAGACTGCACATAGAGGATGTGACCCCAGGCTATCTCATAGTAGGCAGTAGTTGAGCAATGAGATGAATCCCAACCATAAGATTATGGAGGACCAACATAAGGCACAAGCAAAATCAATGATTGCCTGGAACAGCATGTTAGCGGAGGGAGTACACATCCATCATCTGCCAAAAAGCATGTCTGGGGAACTTCACATTAGTGATAGCAGCCTTTGACTGCCTGATACCACCTGAGCAGCTAGCTCCCCTGGCACAGCCCTTCCAGGGCAAGCCCAGCAGTAGAACCTGGGCAAGGTCTCTGTTACTAAGAGGAGACAGCAGCACCAGCACTTGAAATTTAACCTTTGTTGTGCATGCTTCCGCCCATGCAGGTAGCAGGTGGCTCTCTCTATGAGGGACAAAATGAGAAGGAGAGAGTTGGTTCCTCCTTTCTTTCTTCTCCACTTGTCTGAGCATGCTGTGTTTACCCAATGAAAAATGGGCATCGTTGCCTGATGCAAGTGAAGCAGAAAAGAAAGCTTGCTGAACGATGGCTGATGTTTCTAGGAGCTGATCTATGACTGCCACACAGCTAAATTTTACCAGTAAATTATTTTCCTGTTAAAGGATGGCAACACTTGGTATTATTTACATTGCTGAGGAACCCTAAATGAACCTTGAAACTATTTTCATTAAAGGGATGAACATGTTATGGTAGTTTTGTTGTTACAAGTGTGATTACAATGTATAAAAATCTCTAAAAACCAGTATCATGGGCATCAGGATCTGCTGCATATAGCCTAAGAATGCAGAGAAAAATCCATACGTGTAAGATATCTCAAAAAGCATGTTGGTAAAGGGTAAGGTCGATACCAGTTTTGAATGCAATGTACCTTTTATCTGCTGCCTCTGCATGTACCCTCTGTGGCAGCAGCAAACTGACCAAAATTATCTAAGATCTGCTATACTTAGTTTTACTTGGGCAAAGAAAGAGAGCTGTGCTTCCCTCTTGCTCTTGTACACTACAAATGACTCTGCTGACATTGCATCAGTGCATTTTGGCTTGGAGGGAAATTTGCTTCAGGAGTATTCAAAAAGCTTTTTACCTAAAACCCTTTGTAACTCCAGTGTATTACCCAGGCTCTTAATCAAGGCTTGCCCATGTATGTGTTTTATAGTTTGTAAAACAGAAACCAGTCTTTCATGTATGTGTGTGTACCTATTTTATATCTATGTATATATACAAAATACATATAAGTCTCTGTGAATTTTTTTATCTGCATGTGCATATCAGGCAGTGGCTGATCTTAAGGAGAAAATGCTCCATTGTAACTGAAAATGTGTTGTCAGACATCTTAGTATCATATATCTAATCCACATGAACTGCTAGACAACATGTCCTGGGGCTCCCCGATAAATTTCAACTTGTACCTTTCAGCAGCGTCCCACCTGCTAAGTCCCTGGAGCTGATGAGATGTTTCATAGGTGACAAAAGGGTCCAAAGCAAATCTGAGCTTCCAGGGAGCCTCTTGGCTAACCTGTAAGAGTGGACTGCCAAAACATTTTGTTTCCTTAGACTGGAGGACAATCAGACCTAAGATAACTTTTTATGCATTTTCAATGTTCTATCTTTTCTTATTCTTAATATAGCAACTGGCCAATACTTCCAGTGTCAAACGTACAATGGGGTGTCAGAACCAGAGACATTGTGCTTATTTGGCAGGACTTAGATACAGCTTACTGCATTGTTTTAAAAATCCACTTGGGTTGTTAATTCCATCCTTTCTTAACCTGGCTGTTCAGATGTGCAGTTTTTGAGAATGGCTTCAGCCAGCTGGTATAGTAGATGATGAAGAGTAAGAGTTGGACCTTTCTGCTCTCACTGGATACTGCTTCTCTTAGAAAAGCCAAATATATGAGTGGAACCAATCTGTCCTTTCCTGCATACCTCTCAAAGCGTTCTACACAGTGAAAAACATCAAGCTGCAACGTGAAACAGCAGAAATCAACCTATTCCCAAAGAGGGGTATTGGTCTCTGATTGCTGCAGCTGTTCAAATGATTCAGGCACAGAGAAAGCCATGACTCAGAACACTATTACTGGAGCAGCCCAATCTCCCTAATGGTGAATGTCTGATGTGCTAGGTATGATTTCTCCAGGAGATGTATGATGTAGGATACTGAAGAGATAGCACAGGATGTGTGTGGGTGTTACAGATGGCACAGGAGTATGTGTGCAGGGCTAGAGCACATGGAGCCTTAGGGTTTGCTATGCCATATTTAACAACCACTACAAAAAAAAAGCCTTTCTGCATTAATGACCTGGTAACAGCAGCTTTGGCTCAGCACCCTTGTTCTCTAATGTGCTTCATTTTCGAAGCTGGAAGTAAAGGGAATGAAGTCCTCATCTTCATCAAAATCTGCTTTTAAAAGCTATTTTAAAATCTTGGGTGTTGCAGCAGCAAGGCTGGGGAGTATTCAAGTGATGTAGCATATGTTCATGGTGTCACTAGCTCTCCTGGTGGAATCACAATCCTTGTGATGAAGTTAGTATTTTTTTCCACTTAAATCAACTGTTCAAATGAGGAAGTTGTATGAGAGAAACAGCTATGCTTCTGAAAAGAATGTGCATTTTACAATTTCCTTGGACAATAAATATCCAGCAAGACTTTTTAGTGGTCTTTTAAAACCAGGTGTTCAAGTGTTCACAAAATTTGTCAAAATGAAAAGCTCATAGGAAAACATTACTGCAAAACATGACAGGGAATTCAGTGGCCTAGATGCAGATGTTTGATGCTGTAGGGTATCTGAGACATATACATAAGGCTGGAAGATATGGCAAACAAAGAAGACCTATAGCTCACCCAAACCCTTCTGGAGAGCAGGCAGGGTACTCCATGTTTACTTTTGTGGTAGGTGCTTGTATTTAGGCTACTAGATTCCACTTTTGGGTTCAGCTGACATAAATTGTCTCAGCAATCCATGTCTTGCAAGTAATGTGCTAGAAACAGCTGGCAGAAATCTTACTCTGTGCTCACTGTGCTCAGCTTGTCTGCTCCTCCATGCAATGTGCTCACTAGGACTGCACCTTTGGCTCTAGCTTCAGTTCTAGCTTGTGTTTCCGTTTCCCTGTTCAATTGTTTCCTTTGCTAACATAAGAAGATTGCAAGGAGTTGTCTGAGTTCTTGAAAAAACTCTGGTGGGAATTTTGGACACTGAAAAGGTCAGCAAAGTAGCTGGAGGGATGCTGACGTTGCTTGAGGGTTTATTAGTTTCTAACAATCTTGGCTACTCCGACTGATTTGAGTGGGAAAATCTTGCTCAAGTTATGTGTCATCCTGGTTTTCTTTTCATGCCCAAGCAAGACAAAACAGAATGACAGTACCTCATCTGGAAAGCCCGAGCTTTGCTTCTGACTGGCCGGAATTTACAAAATCAGGCACAAATGTTAGCTGACCTAGAGAGCTGTGCGCAGCCACAAACGGCAACTGCCTCCAGGGTTTTTTTGGTGGGAGAAATGATTCTGCACTGCAATGAATGACTGAGGGCATGACATTTAAACAAACAGGTATAATATACCTGTGCACTGTCTTCTTTCAAACTGTAGAAAAGAGTCCAAGCCGGTAGATAAAGCTATCTGGAAGCTTTTCCTGGCCTGATCCAGGTTTACTTGTATCCCTGTCTAAGTAGCTTCTGTTCAATGCAGAAAAGAGGTCTGGGCACCTATCCAGTGCTCAAACATAATCCTTTTGCATGTGTTGGGATATGCTCAAATCCTACCTTAGAAAGTACTTTTTATGCTTTTCCTTCTGCTTACAACTCTAGGTAATACGGGCAATTTAGTGGATTCAGGTATTTGGAAATGTATGCCCTCATTTATTTATTTTTATCACACCAGTGCTGCATTTGCCTAATTAAACACTACAAGGATGCTCAGCCTGCTCTCTGTGGTATTTAGATTCAAAAGGAACTATGAGACTCTGTGAAGAAGTGAATACTCAGTGGATTTCCTGATAGCTTCTTGTACCAGCTACTTCATCTCATTGTTTTCTCAGAGGAGATAAACTGCATGATTCATTGAAATCATTCACAACAATTTATACTGACTCACATCTTTGCAAATTGTATGAAAATTCATGCAGTGATAGAATTAGCCAGTGATCCTTAATGCTTTCTTTACAACTCCGCTTGGCATTTTGTAAATGGATTTAAGATTCCAAGGTGATTCAAGTGAAAAAGCTATTAAGCTAGTCTTTTATTTAAAAAATGCAGAATTTCTGATAAAGCTTTTTGCTTTCTAATACACGAACACATCTATGAAGAATTTCCTTACTATTTTAAAATATTGTAAAACACTGGAATTATCTGATAAAATCCATTATAATTAATGTTGTTGAAAATGTCTTTTACAAAAATGTGACCCAGTTGACACTAGAATTATTTGCTACATAAATTCTGCTATATTATTAACAGAATGTATCTACTATTCCTTCTTTTTCAGTTAGCATCCTTTTCTCTGCTTATGAATGGAAAACTTTAATATAGTCATAGTTTGTAAACAAATTTTAAATAAATAATTTGCAGTGCAGTCAACTGTAGGTACTTTTTGTTGTAATTGCCCTATATGAAAGAAAACTAAACTAAAATATTGAAGTGTTAACTGTTTTTGAAAGGAGCAAATTTTGAGCATGTAATATTTAAAGAAAACACCATAGGAAATTTTTGTATTATTGGTGAAACAAAACGTTGGCAATCTTCCTCTAAGTTTTCTTTCTGGTTAATAATAATTGCTCTTCTAAGTGTTCTATAGTATTTCATTGCAAATTAATTTACATTTTGTTGTTTTATTTAAAGCAAATAATTTAAACCCATTCTGTGTGGAACTCTCCACTTTGAATTAGGTTTGTCCCATTCCTAAATAAGACTTACTAAAAGAGATTACTTAAGTCACGGTCATTTCATACTGTATTGTAGTGTATCCTAATTTGTTCAGTTAGGGTGAGACAGGGAAGACTTCTCTAGGAACAACAGGGCACGTTGACATCATCAAGAGCAAAATGTGACATTACAATTGCCAGTGAAACATTTTGACTTAAGTTGTGCACATCTGGCAACATCTTTCTCAAGGCACAGTCTAGAACTGAATAGGCACTGCCTTTCTGGGTGTGCAATAGCTGTAGCCTGACCCTGCAGGTGCTATGCAATGGAGTGATGGAGTGAATTAATAATTTCTGCTCCTGACATATCCCACATCTTTTTGAACCTGTGTCAGGGCTGTTTGAGGTGGCTTACTGCACCAGTAACATGGCCTTCTCTTTCAGTTGAATTTTTAATAACTACAAAAACTCTTGATTGCTTGTGTAACTGACAGTGCCAGCTCTCCTCCTCCTCTCCACCTCTTCAGCTTAAGAAAGAGGGTGAAAATGTTTATGAGCTGTGTTTGTAAGTATAGCCCTCTCTATATATATTAGTATGCCTTTTCTCAGCCACCTAACGTAAACAAGGTGAAATATCAGAATGTTGAGCAGTCCTTTTTAGTGGGTTGTATTTGGGAGCTAGATGAATACAAAACATGTGAGTACAATGAATGCTTTTGGGGTTCTATAAACTTTAAATAAGTTATTTTAAAGAAAAAGTTACTCCTAGAATATAAACTCATATACCAAGTGTTGGCTACAAATGAATCATTAATGTTGATTTACTGTCTCCTCCCTCTCCTTGAGGCAATATAAAAAAATTGTTCTGGCCTCTAAACGAAGGCACTACAAAGTATTATTAATTAGGATGGGGAAAGGGGGAGATAAACCTCTTGTTTCAGAAGACTTTTTGAAGAAAAAGGAAAAGCAATACCAACCGGTTAATGAAAAGCAATGGAAAAAACTTTTTGTAAGTAACAGTAGACCACTTGAAGGGAAAACAGAGAAGCTTCACATTTACAATGCACATTTATCAGGGGAGTGTCACGTGAAAAAAAATGGAAATTCACTGCATATACTAAGCATGATGTAGTGAACAGCAGTCCTCCCTGCCTACCCTCATGTTTCTATATTTACCATTACGAACTGAAAAAAAGCTTCTGCATATGTTGCTATTTCTAAACCTTAAAATGGCTTAAAATCAGATAACAGTGACCGGAATAATCTAAGTAACAGCATTTCTTATCCTGAGCTACCATCGGCCTCTTTTTTTTCTATTCCCTCCTATTGTTTGCCTCACCCTCTTGCTGAACATGTGTCTCAACTTATCTCTGAAGCCCAGAGAGAGAGAGGGACAGGCACTGAGGACAGACCAGGCTGGACAGCACTGAATACTGGGTGTAATGGTGTCACACCATGTCAGAGAAAGCTTTCTACACTGGCTGTAGCTAAAGGGAGAAGCAACACAGATTGATTCATGACGGAAACTTTTCAAGTTGGCACGGGTTTGTGGGACCCTCACAGTAACTGTGATCCTGATCAAGATGTTACTGCATTACTTAGAAATAAAGGCACTGATAGCATTTCTGAATGAGAGAAACACATCTACTGTATCAGAGGCAGTCAATTCTGTGCTGTGACTTTTGTCTTATATTCAGTTTGGAATAAATAGATGGAGATCTTGCTGCTGCTCTAACCTGACATTTTCACTGCATTGAAGTTTCTGTAAAAAAAAAGCATGAACTGCAACAGCTGTCACTTTGCAGAGACTGGGTGATTGAGAACCTCATAGTGCCTTGCCAGATAGATCCTGATGCATCACTGATGCTTTTTCCATTATAACAGATAGCCACCATCAGAAATGATATACAACCAAGAAGAAGCATTTCATGTCCTGGATAACTGGGTTTATTTTCCAGGATGTGATACTGGTTATTTATTGAATATAGGCACAGGCAGTCCTTTTCCCCTACCCAGACTGAACTCCAATTTTTGGAGGGTAATTTTAGTATTTATCTCTAAGATTATAATTTGGCTGGAGTGTGACAGACCAACATACATTTTAATGCTGTTCTTATAGAAATATATTAATACAAACTGATATCTTCAAGATGCAACTGAAGCAATTGGATGTCACCTTAATTCTTTCAATTAGATTTTGCATATCCTGCTGCTGGGAAATAATCATGCTGTAAAGCTTTCAAAGAGATGACTTCAGCAATGTGTTAAGAAGTAAACCAAAGCAGATTTTTTATCTGCTGCATGCTAGAGGGATTGTTATTTGAAAATTTATAGCTTTTAGATTGTGAAAATTTTAATGACAGTGATTGTCCTCTTGTACGTAAGAGGTTTTGTATTAAAGGAAGATCCACGTTAAAGTGAATAGATTTGATGCAGCCATTGCAGAAATAGGCAGCAAAGTACATCCTGTGATTCAGAGAGGCTATGACTGAATAGACACAAAAAGTTAAACTAAACTAAACATAGAGAAGAATTCTGCTAGTCTTGAGGATTAATCAATCATACCCTCACCTCCTCAAAAAAGACCCTCACCAAAAGAAGCCAACCCTGAAATAAAATCAGAAGTAAAATTAATGATGTGAAAGTCAATGAAGAACATAAGAAAAACATTGTAGGTTAGTAGTAATTAGTAAAAAGACTCTGTCTGTCTTTCCTCCTACTTCAGGGGTTCAGGATAAAGAGAAGGAAGTGAAGACATCCAGGTTGGCAGATTGGATGGCAGGGAGACTTGACAGTTGCCTCTTGCCAACAGTAAACTTTTCCCTTCAGCCAAAGAAAAGATCAGTTGTTTGTTTGCAGTTTCTCACCTTCTAGTGAGTCTTCCATCAGAAACCTAGATTTTGAGAAACTTTACTGCAGATTAACCACTCATTGCAGAGGGCAGCTAACAAGCAGAGGTTAGCCCTTGTGTTCAATCTCAGGTTTTTTCCTTTCTGTATCCTGTCTTGGTCTTTGTAGTTTTTTCCCTTTGTACTCTGCATTGCACCATAAGAGAAAAGGCTGGTGAAACTGAGGGGTGAGGGTAGGGAAGCAAGTAAGAGAGCTTGGAGATGGCATTCATAAATGTGAGTCATGCACACAGAGAAATATAGTGAAGAGTTCGTCATAAATAACTTGAGTTACGTGACTCCATAAAATTTTAAGTTACAGCTGAAATGGGATGTATTCACATGCCTATATGATTCCACATAAGCTTCCACACCTGCCATAGATTTATATGCAGCATTAGATGCAGGTTGATTACTGATGTATTGGGTGTGCTTTTTAAATTTCAGGACAAAACGCCTCTGTTATAGGCAGTGGAATCAAAATGCATGTGTTTCCACTTACCAGAGGTGACAGCCAGTTTTGTTCAAAAAGGTCTTTTATTTAACCACTGAAAAACTATACAGCTGTCATAAATCTCTTTGAAATGGTATTGTATTAATTTCTGATAATATCCACCTTAATATCATTGTGTTCACTTTATGCTGCCTTAGCCTTTTCTTGTGTATTATGTAATAAGAAAGTTCAATATTCTCAGGAAGTCTTTATGCTGCTGGATGTGAAAGTCTTGCTTTCAGAAAATTAATGATGTTCCCTTGATTCTTCTTAGCCCTCTCTCCTTGCAGCTTTAAACTTTCACATATTTATCCTGCTTTTCTCCCTTTGCTTAATATGACATCTATATCAAACACAGGGGCAGCAGGACAGAGTTCTCAGTTCTCCATGTTGCAGCAATAAAGTGTTCCTCTTTCCTTCTTTCTTTCTTACCTTCCTTCTCTTCTTCCTCCTCTCGTTTCCTTTCTTCTTATCTTCCTTTCTTCCTTTTCTTTTTCTTTCTCTACATTTGACAGTTCTTTTCAGTGCAGAAGGTAGCTCCCCAACTTTTACCCCAATATGTATGAAAAAATTTTTAAGAAGTAAAAAAGGATCTAAGAGATTCTAGATCTTTTTTAGCTTTAGAGCCATCTAATCTGCTTCTAATTTATGCACTTTAAAGGATGACATCCCTTTCCTGTGTGATCTGGGGGTGCTACAAAGCTGTGTACTGCAGTATTGTAACTCCAATAATTGTATTGGACAAACAAAAGAGAAGGGGTGGAGTTGGCATTTTTAATGGTCTGGGAAATAAGGTATCTTTCAGAGCTACTGTGGATATTTACTTTTCTTTTGTTTTCTTTTTTCTTCTTGATTTTGAATGTAACCCTC
>NW_009924197.1:262-13301 GCF_000696875.1 Nestor notabilis | reverse complement strand
AACCACGCAGCCGCTCGCTCACTCCTCCTCCCCGCTTCTTCCTTCCTCTCTCCCTGTAGCTGTGTCTGGGGTTGTGCTGACCCAGATGTAGGATCTTGCACTTGTCTTGGTTAAACTTCATGAGGTTGGCATTGGCCCACCTCACAAGCGTGTCCAGGTCCCTCTGGATGGCATCCCTTCCCTCCAGTGTATAAACTGAAAACCACAGCTTGGTGTTGTTGGCAAACTTGCTGAGGGCGCACTCAATCCCACTGTCTATGTCACCGACAAAGATGAATGCCACTGCTTGAATATATCTCCAGGAGATTTTCAAGATATATATATTTCTGATAATCTGTTGGGTCAAAAGTTAAAAGAGAGGAAACTACATTTCATTTTTCTTTACATCTGTCCATTGTCCCCCTTTTTGATCACTATGAACTTTTATTGTATGTTTTGGCTGAAGATTATGACCCCACATATAAAAAAAATTTTAGGAACAATATAGCTAATGATACAAGAATAATACAGACAAAAGCTAGAAGAACATGGAGGTTATTAAGGTCACAATAACTGAACAGATAGATGAAATATTCAGCAAAGAGAACACCCCACACTTTTAAAAATCTTGTTAACTTTTGCTTTTACATACTTTTAAAAAAAATACTGAAACTCAGTTACAACATTTCAGTTAACATGGCATCCAATCCATTCCCTTTTAGTAAATAAAATAACCTTTTCTTGTAGGGGAGAATTAGCAAACTTTTCAGTATCTTTTTTTCCAAATTTTAAAATACGAATGAAACTTCAAATTCTCTACCATTAAGCAGCTTTATTATGCATGATGCAGAACAATAGTAGTTACCTCAAGCAAGCAAGCCCTTACTAAGTACAAAGTAGATAAGCAAGTGCTGAAAGGGATTTTTCTGTTTCTCAGGGTACTTCTGGTTTAATGTTCCAAAATTTCTCCACATAAATAACAACAAGGCTTGCACTGACTTTAAGTGCTCAAACCTGGGGTTTGTAAGTAAGCTAACAGCAAAGTTTGGATCCAAGAGTCTCAACAGCCTCTATTTAAAAGAATAATGTCCTTAATGGTAGCAGATAAAAATATTTTAAGTAGAAATCTGTTATATTTGACATTCCCTATCTACATAGACACATTCTTCTGGAATAATTCTGCAGGCAATCTAGGAAATGCCACCACACTAAAGGTTAATTAAGCAGTAAGACATGACAAATCATGCTGGAGTGCAAATCTAGTACATACCTCAATAAGAAAATGAGGCAGAAGGTAAAGCAAAATGCCTCTGGTGCACCAGAGCTATCTGTTTATGAAAACAAATGCACACTGAATAAAAAACAAAGAAAAAAAAAGTTTTCAAATATCCATTTGCAGTTTTTAAATGCATAGGTATAACGCTGGAGGAAAATGTGGCCAAACATATCAAAAGGGTTAGAGTACAATTCTGAACTAATACACCAAGGGCTAAACAAACAACGGGACCTTATACAAAAGGACAATATATCACAGTGTAGAAGTGCTTCGGCTATTGGGCAACTTACTTCAAATTAATGATGTCACTGGTTTTTCTTTCTCTTAAAGCACAGAAAGTTATCCTGTGCCCTTATAGCTAGAATTAACTTTAAATGTACCAACTGTAGTAGCATTTGTCCAGGTTCTGAGGGAAGCTAAGATGGCAGAGAGATGCTGTCAGATCTGATTAGAGAGTAAAAAAAAGCCTCTTTCTTTATTTCAGACTGTAAGTTCTACCTACAAGACATGGCAATGTTCCCAACAAATAAACTTTTCCAACAGTTAAGCACTTGCGTCTCAATGATTTGATTCTTTTTCCTAATACAGATTTTGATTGCAATACTGGATATACAACACATCATGCCTTTATTCACTCTAAACAACCTCATGTGGTATTTTAATTTTAATTATGCATTCAATTACAATCATAATCCACCGCCTGAGGTTTCACGTTCAGAAGAAAGAATATGTCAATCAGAAAAAGCTGGCTTCATCAGAAACCCTGTGGTGAAGTCACTACAGCAAAACTTAAACTATGCCAGATGCACTTATTCTCAATGACTGTAAATTATTTCAATTTGTTTATAACTAATTTGAAACTCGTTCTCAGTGTTAAGTATATTTTATATGATTACACCACAGCAAATTAGTATGTATTAAATCTCTCTCAATTCCAGAACAGCTGAGCTGTTTTTTGCTCACTAGTGTGTGAATGTTCAGAAAAGAAGTTACCATTTTTATTTCAAGTGGGGAAAAAAGAGAAAACCAAACTCTTTAGAAGATGGACAAGTGCTGAAAACAACAGGACTATAAACAGCTTCTCTGCCAACAGGTGCTTTTTTTGACCCTGGCCAAGTCATATACACACTATTTTTCCATCTGTGCACCATGGAAGTATTTCTGGATTTATACTCTTTCATTATCTGTATATATGAATGCTGGAAATGGATAGTGTTTCTAGCAGACATGTATACATTTTCTGATATAGAAAGGATCTCTATTCCTATTATCATGGTTGAAATTATCATCTACCTTTTGCCTTTCCACACCAGCACACCCTAACCATCTTTTTCCTTATGCTATTGACCCTGCAAGCTATTTTGGTTTTTCCTTCAGGCAGCTCAACCTTCCCTACATGTAGTATGGGAATGCCTGATGTTAGATTATAGACACTGAATCCAATATTCCCCAAAATTAGATCCCACAGAGATCCAATTGCATCATTTCTACTGAAATTAGGAAGAAATGGGTGAAAATCTTATGAATACTTGCAAGTCAGGTCACCACAGAAGTTTATACTCACAGCTCCCTGCTAGAGGTTACTGTCCTCAGAGTAAAACCAGCTGCATGAGCAGCACATATGTATTGCAGCTTAGACACAGGAGGGTTCACTCAAACCACTGTTGGTCTCAGGTTATAAGACTAGACCAGACTGTGAACTGAGGTCTCTCAAAACCTCTTTCTGGTCTCTCTGAATCCCCTTTCTGTATTTTGGTGCAGCAGGTGAAGGGTTTACTGGACCTAAGCAAGGGAAGAACATATTCAACACATCGTATTGCAAATTTCGTAGTGGTTTAGCTTTTTCCTATTCACAAACTGAAAAAAACCCCAAACCCAAAAACCACAAACCAATCAAACAGCAACAACAATAACAATAAAATTGTATTTATGTGTTTACTGAATATTTGTGTTTCTGTAAACCCAAAATATTTAGTTGCAGTTCAATATCTTTATTCTTTCTAATACCAAAATATGTTTGAATAATTGTTTGAAACTAACTGGAGATACGAATTTTTAAAATGTCAGCTGGGATGAAGTAGGCATAATCGAAGGTGGTCAGGTAAAGGCCTGAAGATTATATTCAAATGGAATTTATTCAGAATTTATACTTTCTGTATTATAAACATTTACAGGAAGAAGATATGTCTAAACCTGTTAATATGCTTGTTCTAAGTGCATCTTCCAGGAAAATGTCTTCTCTCCTTCTCTCCTAAAATAGCAATGAGGTTTTGAGAAATGTGAAGATAAATTGATTTGTCTTCAGACATTGTGTTTTGTTTTGTTCTGCAGTCTTATCTGCAGAATAATACAGATATAAGAAGAATGCTTAAACCAGGTTTTCTGAACAGGATTCTTTTTTGACAGGGAAATGACCTCTGTGGTGTCAAGTGAAGTAAGAAAAAGAAAACCAGAAATTAAAATACACCTGTGGAGAAAATCGTGATTATGCAAAAATAATATGATGAAAATGTGATGATGTTGCAAAATAGATATTTTCATGGTGAGGGGTTTTTTTTCTTTTTAACATAAATGTGCCACATATAGTTTCCTACTAGTGCTTTCCTAAAAGTCTGCACTAACTTTGTGTTTCCTTAGACATTCACTTGCCATTTTGATAGCTTTGACAATTTGCTGTAATACCTGGCATAAGTTTCTTAGTGGTATGAATTTTCAAAAGCTTCATTTTCTTTAAAGAAATGCCTGCTTTTTGGGGTGTATCTTTATACCTTTTACTAGTTCTTCTCACATAGTTAGGTTATTAGAATTTTTGCAGGTACTATCAGTGAAGAAATTCCCATGAATTGCCTTGCCTTTTGCCATCAATGAGACTATTTCTGCTAATTTTGGTATAACCTAAGTAGCTGCTGAAGACAGAGTCACATATACTATTACAATTTCTCTTTCACCATCTGTCATTTCTCAATTCCAGGTTTTGGCACTTCCCTGAAGAAAGCAGTCTTCTATGTACTCCTGCACTTCACAACAAGCTTTAGCAATGCAGATCATCCTTGATTTCCTCTAAGCTTTAAAAAAATCAGTGTCCATTCCCACAAATAACTGTACTTTTCAGCCATCACTGTCATGTCTTAGTAAAGACCTTAGAGGACTCTGTGATGCACAGATCCAGAATCAACTTCCTTCCCAGTCAATTCTTAACATCTTATTTACATACAAAAAGCAGTTACGTGTTCAATAGAAGGCGGCACCTTACCAGAGTACAGTTTAGAACAGTGAAAAAGGATGTTTTACAGTAGAATAAATTATTCTGCATAGCACAAAACTCACTTTAATTCAATTTCTTTTTAAAAGTAACCATTCATATTGGTATTTCCTGTCTGACATTCACTGGCATTGCAACACAATTTCCTATGTCATTAAAATGGCTTAATTATCAAGGACTTGGCTCTGCACTTTCGAAAATCCAGTGTGCTGTGAGAAACTGTTGGCTAATGCTTTAATACACTTTTGGACAATGTCAGGTAGGAGATGCCTTAAAAAGTGGGAATTTATATTTTCAAAACACACAGATCAGAGGAAATATTTCTTAACCTGACACTGCACAAATATGTGCAATATTCGAGCTGTTTCCTTCTTCTGTTGAAAAAAAAAAACATTTTTACACAGGAAAGTTATTCTATGTTCTACATATTCTGGTACCAAAATCTTTTTAGATATAAAACTTTAGTTGTAATACTTTATATTTTCATAAGCCCTTTGAAACAACAGTAGGGAGCTCCAGCCTTACAAAGACAATTAAACTTGATCATTGTCCTGGGTTCTGCTACAGCAGTCATTTTTTCTCCTTCTTGGTAGCTGGTGCAGTGCTGCGTTTTTGACATTCAGTCTGGGAACAATGCTGATAACACCGATGTTTTTAGTTGTTGCTAAGTAATGTTTACTCTGACCAAGGACTTTCTCAGTCTCATGCTTTGCCAGAGAGGAGGGGAAGGTGGGAGGAAGCAGAGGCAGGACACCTGACCCAAACTGGCCAAAGGGGTATTCCATAGCACAGCACGTCATGCCCAGTATATAAACTGGGGGGAGTTACCCGGAAGGCCCAGATCGCTGCTCGGGTCGGGCTGGGTATCGGTCGGCGGGTGGTGAGCGGTTGTGTCCTTTTCCCTTGCTATTCCTCTTATCATTATTATTGGTAGCAGTAGCGGTTTTTATTATACCTTAGTTACTGGAGAGCTGTTATCTCAACCCGTGGGAGTTACATTCCTCCGATTCTCCTCCCCATCCCGCCGGGGGCGGGGGGAGGAAGGAAAAGGGAGGGTAGTGAGCAAGCAGCTGTGTGGTTCCAAGTTGCCGGCTGGGCTTAAACCACGACAATCATACAAACAGTCTGTATGATAGGTGAAGTTCACATAACCCAGGAAGCAGGCACCATTCTGTGACCATCTGCATGGGTCAAGGGTGCTCATCCTACCTGACCCTCAAGGCAGAATGGTGGGTGCTCATCTAAGAACAAAGGCTACAGCTCTGGTTCTATGATTCTATGATTTTTCTACTAGTTCCTATTTTGTTAAACTGAACAAACCAGGTCCTTTTCATCTTCTTTGTGTCTTACATGGTCTGATCATTCTGCCATAAGAGAAAAATTGCAGACAAAAGAATCATAGAATCATAGAATAGTTAGGGTTGGAAAGGACCTTAAGATCATCTAGTTCCAACCCCCCTGCCATGAGCAGGGACACTACACACTAAATTATGTCACCCAATGCTCTGTCCAGCCTGGCCTTGAACACCTCCAGGGTTGGAGCATTCACAACTTCCTTGGGCAACCTATTCCAGTGCCTCACCAAACATGGATGCTCAACAGAATGGAATTGCTTCTTTTATCATTTTAGCTCAGCAATGCCAAAGATGTTTTATTTCTTCTGTTTCCAGTTCCTGCTAGGATGTACTTACCATAAAAGAATGAGTTGAGCTGAATGTCACCTAGATATTCTGTGCAATAGGACAGCAAAAACCAGAATGACTTGGAAAATGCTTGCTTTCTGTCTTGCAGCAGTTCAGTGCCGGTAACAGAAAACACTACATGGGGTAATTTATCAGCATCTTCTGCCTCCACATAAAGTTCATTGTTTGAAATTAATTAATACCCCCTTACCTATGGTTTATTTCTAAACGCAACTCTGTATAATTACCAGTTTAGTTAAAATATCCTCCTTTTTTCAACATATTTATGTAAAATGAAGAGTAACAATCTGGAAGACCTTTTTCCTCTTCTCATCATTAAGAAATATAAGCCTCCTTTTCAAAAGAGGAAAAAAGATCTCCTTTGCCATTAACAAGTGTTCTTTCTCTTTGTCTGTATTCTGTCTTGGGAGCAGCTTTTGCAGGTTTTGTTCAGAGATCTTGTTTATTAGTGGTTAGAGTAAATGGTGTTATCCTTTCTGTTAAAACAAATGACAATTAAAAAAAAAATGTCGAGGTAGATCTAGAAGCATTTGGCTCTTTGGACCAAATCTTGCCTTTTTTAACTACACCTGATCTACAGTTCAGTAATTTTCCACTCTGATTAACATTAACTAGAAGAACAACTGTATGTGGCAAGTTAATAAGTAATAATCTCATTAAGAAGTTGACATTTTTGTCTACATTGCAAACATAAATGCTAGGGATTAAGTATTGATTAATAGGTAGAATTGATAAAAACTTGCTCAAGCTTTTTTCCATAAAAAGATGTTCAGATGCAGGTTGTATTGTTGCTTTTTTAATTTAATATAAATACAGAAAAACCAGATGGGGGGAAAAAAGAAAAAATCTGCCCAGGTTCCAGATTCAGTGCTGTGAAAAACACAGGCCAGAAAAATGTGAAAATATGCAAAGTTTAAAAGAAAAGCCAAAAAACTTATCATATATTGTTATTAGTTGAAAAATAACAGGTTTTTTATGCTGTACCCAAAGAGGCTAAGATTCTGTTTGCCTTAAATATGGAGGTGATTTCCTTCTAAACAAATGATAAAGGATGGCAGGAGAAACCAAAGAATGGGTAAGTAGGTGATTTGTCAAAAAAAAACAATAGCAAAGCCACACATAGAATCAGGATTCTTGACTCCCAGGTGAACTATTCATGAACACCGGAACTCCTCTACCCATACATGCATCCAAGATGTATGTCAGAGTTACTGCAAATAAATACAGACTAGTCAAATCTCAGTGAATAAGTAGTTTGTGCTCTCAGATCAGTGTGCTTCCAGCCATAACAGTGAAGCCCATGAGTCACAACTCATTATTTGTATTAGTATAAATGAGATTACAAGCAGGCCTTTTGTCTTTTTCATATAAGCTATGACCCTTTTTATGGGAAATAATTTGCTGCTCTGAAACTGAATGTTCAAACAAACTACCTTCACATTTTAAGTAAAAATAATTGCTATTGCACTTTCTTCACTGTACATTGAGCACAGGAGTATCTCATTTTTCATAGCATTCTGATCAGAATGAGGTATTCCTTTGCTTGTAAAGTTTAATGTTCCCTTAAATTCTAGAGTGATTAAGTCCAGCCAGTTAGACAAAACAAAAACAGCAGAGAGAGGCCTTGCTTTTTTTCTTGGAAGTTTCAGGATTTTAGGTAATTTTAACTTCTGAACTCAAGGACTTCAAGTTAAGTTTCCAGCATTGTAACTGAAAGCAAGCAAGCAAGCAAGCTTGATACTGACTTTCTGTGTTCAAAGGAAAAGTAAATGCTAAGTTTGCTTCTGCTTGATCTGATAAGAACAGTAAACACTAGTTCAAACCTACATTTTAAGTTTTGCTTTCTAGATACCCTACGGTTTTCTCCTTATGCTGTAGGTCGAACTCAGTCAAAGATTCACTGAGATTTTTCACAAAATCCCTCAAAGAGCATGGTAAAGAATTAGAAACCTATTTTTTTCTGGGCAAGATACTGTATTTGAGAAGGAAAGAAATTTGTGTTGGTTTTGTTTTACCTTTCTGCTTAAAATAAAGTCATGCTGCAAGTTCAGAAAGAAACTAAATTCAGCAGTTTATATCAATTTGTTTTTCAAGGTTAAGCTCTTATATGCATACTTGAAAAGAATTCTGCCTCTCCTAGTGTTAATGTGTTAAGGAAAGTGTAAAGTTTTATTTTAGTGCAGCTATTTGTAGTTTCATGCTTATTCTATTTTGTTTTGGATTTTAACCAAAAAAGGCTCTACACTCAGATCCTAAATTTGATGTGAATTGTGTGTCTAACTAATCATTATTTTCTACAAAATATATTGAGCTTTTCAATGGTACCTGACACATACATTCATGTAGCATTCAAACCTATTATACTGTCTACAAAATATTGTACCAGTGTGTTTATGGTATCACTGTATGGAAACTGAAAAACAAAAGCTATATTGCATAATTTGCAGTGGATCCATTAAGACTACCAGGTAGTAGGCATAATGACACTGGGCATCCAGCAACAGCAAAGCTGGCTAAGAAAAATATACGTTACTCATTTTTGGGCCTTAGGTATCTTTAGAAAAGTCATAGTATGCTCGTTTTTCAACCTCTTGGCAGGTTATGAAGCACCTTCCTCCATCTGCTCCCCACAAGTCTCCCCATGGAAAACTATCTACTGTTTTTAAGAATATGTCACTGACTGAACCATAAATCTGCTTGGCATTGCTTTAACCTGCCTTTTACTCTTCATCAGTGATGCACAACCCCTGCCATGGTTGAGGTACTAGAATCCACAGCATGAAAAGAGAAGTTTCGGTACCCATCTGTGCTGTTTTATGAATCCTTTTGATCCTGCAGGTCTGCATTGTCTCCTGAGATTTTTGATCTGCTACATTTCAGAACTCTCACTAGAACTCAATTTCTCTGACATCAGGTTGTATTATAACAAAAATCCTTATAATTTCCTCCCAAAACCAGAATAATTTATAATGTATAACATACAAAAAATGTACAGTTAGGAGAAATATCTAAACAGAGAGATAGAAGAAATGAAATTGCAAGTTTGATATGTTATAGTAATCTGACCAGCTTTTCAAGCCTATTTTCTGCACAAAATCTATATTCTGTGTGGTCAGAATGGCTTCCTCAGGTGCCATGGAAATATTATTGCAATCCTTATACAATATATGGCTTACAGAAAACAATTGGGCTATACACTGGTTCTGCAGTCCTTTAATGTCCTAATAACCCATAGAAATCACAGAACTATTATAAATTAGATCAATAATACTAGATGAGATTACTACATAGTATCCCCGGTTAGGTCCACTCACTCTTCTGCCTTGCTATAATCTTGGAGTGTTCCTTGACTATTCAATCATTGCTTCTTGTCACAAACAACATAAGGGCTGAATTCAGAGTGTTTTGAATTCAGATTGGTATTGCCAGACTTATAAATTTTGCAGTAGTGTTACTAAAAAGCTGAAAATGTTCATAAGAATACAATTACTGTTTTGCGTGGAAGATAAATGCAGGGAAAATGGAGCAGCAACTGACTTTATAAAAAAGAAATACAAATATGCCTTTTAGCTATTCAAGTCCTAGACTTCTGTCACCTCTAAAATATCAGATCGCTAGAATGATTTATTTAACTTACAATTTTGTTTCCTGCAACTTTCTGATCTCATTGTTCCTAGTTCTCTGAAGACTGGCCGGATCAAGATCTGAGGTCAGGTTAAAGAAGAAAACAGTAACTCTCAAAATAGGCATGGTGTAAAACTCCTCTTTTATTCTCAATAATAATGTATTAGGTGATTCTAGGTATGAATAATGAAGATATTATATTAAGAAACCCACTACGTATTAAAACATCACAGCCTGCCTTACAGAATCACTTTCCCAGCTTTCATGCATATGAGCAATTTGCTTTTTTCTCTTGCTGGTAAGTAAAATCAAAATGTTCTGCTCATAGAATATAGAACATATCCAAAGCCCAAACCTTCATTTAGTCTTACTCTGATTCTATTTCTTTCTTTTGCATACAGTCACTCCTTATGGATATATACAGCCCAAATATTTCTGTTAAACTTACAATATTGCCATGTGGTAGATGAAACTGCCTAATTCCTCGTTTTCTCAACTCTAGAAGAGACATTCATTCTTTTGACTCTAAGCCAAGAACACAAACATAAAAAGAATTTCATCACCTAAACCAGATTTTTAAGGTAGATTTTTGATATTTTAGACCAAAGTCACAATTTTCTGAAGATGTATTCGGCTTAAGTCTATCCATCACATAATGACATGTGATTCTGTATGTAGACATGTAATTCTGTATGTACCTAGAAAAACCTTACCTTTGAGCTATGCCCAATTTTGATCCAGAAAACAGGAAGCAACTGGTTGACAGAATAATTGATATGCATAACAACACTGAAGTTAGCAAAAAAAATACAATATTCATGAGCTTTGTTGTCAAAAAATTACAGTGGTGATGACCACATGATAGTCTGACAAATAGATCTCCTCCGTACATGATGCATCCTGTTTCTAATACTGCTGCAGCCTGACTGTACTTCCTAGCTTTCAGAAAAGACTTTAACTTTCAATGCTCCATTATATCTTGGGACAGCCCTGTTGCCTCACCTGTTTAACTTTGCTTTAATGAGCAATAGCACAGCACTGTGCGGACTACACTAGCTTGAGCAGCTCATCTCAGTGTTGCTTTGAATAGCACAGACACATCCTGTGGTTTCAGTGGAATTTCTTTAATAGGCATATAAGTTCCAGAAGTCAGGCATTTACTAAAAATAAGTCTATAAAGCATATAAATCTATTTTAACAATAGCAGAATGAAGCCTGTGTTCAGTAACATACACCATGCCCAGCAGCATTGCAGTACTCTCACTTTTTTCTTTTCTGATAAGCTTTGATTCTTTACTGCTCAAGGCCAAGTTCTATCAGTTGAGCAACCAACTTTGGAGGGTTTCAGTTTTCCTAACTGAAAGCAACTGCATCCATCCTCAGCTAAGTTTTCAGAACTCATGTATTAGAGCAAGACAGAAAAAGTTTAGAAAGTAAATGTTCTGTGTTGCATTTGCAGGAAAGTTCAAAAACTTCTGTAGAAAGCGTGGTTGGTATATTGTATTCTTCCATACCACCAGTGTGTTCCCTACTCCTACACTACACCTACACTGCCCCCCAGTGAAGTTTATAATCATATCAACTCAACATTCTTCCCTCTGCATTATTTATACTACCACTAGTGTTGCTACACATGGGTAACTTCAGCCCTCAATTGGTGAAGATTATTACCTTATACAGCTAGGGAATATTATCTTAATTTTAGAAAAAGAAGATTGAATCGCAGAGAAATTAATCACTTCTCTAAATCAAACAAAAAATCTATAAGTGATTGAGAACTGAAGCCATATTTCTGGAGCTATAATCATAAGAACATCCTTTATATTTATCTAGCAAGTCCACACTGAGATTTTGTACTATGCTATGAGAAGCTGATGAACAATTCCCAAATCTTCTCTGGGAACTGTAAATTCCAAATATTCAATAGATATTTCCTTCATTTAGAAATACATGAAATATGGCAAATTTTAAAATAATAATCAAGA
This sequence comes from Nestor notabilis, assembly GCF_000696875.1. Taxonomy (NCBI): domain Eukaryota; kingdom Metazoa; phylum Chordata; class Aves; order Psittaciformes; family Psittacidae; genus Nestor; species Nestor notabilis. The sequence continues at coordinate 1,472 of NW_009924197.1, read as the reverse complement.
GGTTTATAAAAGTCAACTGACAGACGTATGTGGTACAGTAATCAAAATCAACTTTATATCTGATTTGTTAGGTTTCAAAATTAATTACTTGTCCAAAAGTTTCTGAAAGATACATATTGCTTTATGGAGATTGATTTAAGCATAACCACTATCTGAAAGGAGAGACAGCTAGCTTAACATACAATATTTCAAAACGAAAACTAAAGTCAGAGAGAATTGATGGTTTTATTTCTAAAAAATTGAAAGTTTTCTCTGTTGGGCTTGAAAGTCCCACCGCCCATTGCTCTCAGTGTAGTTTTTAATAGCCCATTATACCGTTCGATTTTCCCAGAGGCTGGTGCATGGTAGGGGATGTGATAGACCCACTCAATGCCATGCTCTTTGGCTCAAGTGTCTAAAAGGTTGTTCCGGAAATGAGTCCCACTGTCTGACTCAGTTGTCTCTGGGGTGCCGTGTCACCACAAGACTTGTTTCTCAAGGCCCAGGATAGTGTTCTGGGCAGTGGCGGGGGGCACAGCGTATGTTTCCAGCCATCCAGTGGTTGCTTCCACCATGGTAAGCACATAGTGCTTGCCTTAGCGGGTCGCTGGGAGTGTGATATAGTCAACCTGCCAGGCCTCCCCATACTTGTACTTCAGCCATCGTCCTCCATACCAGAGAGGCTTTAACCACTTGGCTTGCTTAATTGCAGCACGTTTCACATTCATGAATAACCTGGCCAATAGTGTCCATTGTTAAGTCCACCCCTCAATCACGAGCCCATCTATATGTTGTATCTGTCTTGATGGCCTGAGGTGTCATGGGCCCACTGGGATAAAAATAATTCACCCCTATGTTGCCAATCTAAGTCCACCTGAGCCACCTCAATCTTAGTAGCTCTATCCACTTGTCGGTTGTTCTGGTGTTCCTCAGTGGCCCAGTTCTTGGGAACATGAGCATCTATGTAGCGCAACTTCACCACCAGGTGTTCTGGAGCCTGCCCCTGTTCCAGTGCGGTCTGGATCAATCCATGGCAGATGGTAGGACTGTGTTTCCACCCCTGGGACAGTGGGTTCCAAGTGTACTGGACACCCCTCCAAGTAAAAACGAACTGTGGCCTGCACTCTGCTGCAGAAAAATGCATTGACAATATCAATTGTGACATACCACCTGGCTGCCTTTGACTCCAGTTCATACTGAAGTTCTGGCATGTCTGGCATGGCAGCACTCC
>NW_009924197.1:0-239 GCF_000696875.1 Nestor notabilis | reverse complement strand
TGGCCTGCACTCTGCTGCCAAAGGGATTGAGAAAAATGCATTGGCAATATCAATGGTGGCATACCACCTGGCTGCCTTTGACTCCAGTTCATACTGAAGCTCTGGCATGTCTGGCATGGCAGCACTCAATGGTGGTGTGACTTCGTTCAGGCCAGTCTCCACCCTCCATTAGACGTTCCCACTAGCCATATGCGGCTATTAAAGGGTAAGTGGGTTCTGCTGATCACTCCTTGGCTCTC
>NW_009924196.1:0-10838 GCF_000696875.1 Nestor notabilis | reverse complement strand
AGGTGTAGGACCCTGCACTTGTCTTGGTTAATCCTAACAGTAGTGTGGACCCAGGCAGATTTCATACCTCTTCTAAAGAAGTAATTGAATTTTTTTTCTTTAAAGAAAAGTTACTGAAATAGACAGTCATGCCTACATGATTCTTTTATTTCTATCATTTCTTCTCATTTGGGAGTCTTTCAAGCTATATGAAAACACAAAATTGCTTACAAACTAGTTCTAGTGTATAAAGACACTCTAAAACAGAACAGGAATTTGATCTGGTTGTTGAGAAATTCTTCTTCTTTTTTTTGATGATACACTGCATTGTAAGGCAATTATGTCAGAATTTTTGTTCTTCACTGAAGAATAAGTTACTGAAATTGCAAACTACTTCCTACCTAGCTCAAAGGTTGAGTGATAGAGTTAACATTCAGACATTTCATTTTAATCCAGTGCTCTCATCTGATGTAGGGCACCAATTCTCTTTCTGAAAAAGATTGTGCTAGAAACTGAAAATTATTGGCCTCTTCTTTCTCTATAAAAGGAGAAAAGATAAAGCTGACCATCTAGGCATTTTGGGGAAGATGGATTGCATCCACTAGATGGGAAAATCCTTCATTTTCCTGCATGTCTGCAAGTCTGAAGATACTTTTTTTTTCACTAGAGGGCTGTGGGTGTGTCAGGGTCCGACTGGGCAAAACCCCAGTGCTGGACTCTGTTTCAGTTCATGATCCCAAGAGTGAAATTAAGAAGCAAACAAGGTCAAGTACCATAATTGAGTAGTAAGTTTATTATAAAAAAGGAAAATTATTGTAATAAAGGGGATAGCGATAGGACAGATTGGAAAAAAGGTAGGAAATGAAGCAAGGATTCAGGCTGTACAGAGAGAGAGAGAGAGTCTCCACCATGGATACAGCGGTGTCCCAGGGATCTGTTGTCATTGTTGGTGGTGGCGGGAGTTCTTCAGGGTTTGTAGTCGGTATCAGAGCAGATTGTTCCCCAAGAGTCCATAGTAGTCATCAGAGGTGGGTGTCCTCATGGAGGTGTCCTTCTGAAGTCATCCCCTTGAAGGTACCCCGTGGAGGTGTCCTGATGGAGTTGCCCTCATGGTGATGTCTCATGAAGGGTGTTCCTCAAGGTCTGTAGTAGTCATCCATGGAAAGTGTCCTCAAGGAGGTGTCCTGGAGTCATCCTCATGGCAATGGCTCCTCTGGCAATGTGCTTCTTGGTGGTTACCTTTCCCCTTTTTATAATGAGTTGGGGGGAGTACCTCTGTTCTTCATGTCATGTATTACACATTCCTGGTGGACTAGTTTCCCTGGTCTTGCAGCCAGCTCTTCAACTGCACGTGTCTGCACACACACGTCTGCAGCAATTCTTGGGATAATGGGTAGCAACTCCTCACACCAATCCTCATCCTCGAGGTGATGGACAGAAGAATTTTATCTCAGCTCTTTCCCACTCACCCCTCAGGCAATGCACGGTGGAGTCCCAGTTCAGGTCCTCACACCCTTCATCCCAGGCAGCGAATATTGGAATCTTAACTCCTCCCACCCATCTCTGAGACAACACATAGGTGGAATTCCATCTCAGCTTCTCATACCAATTTTTGAGACAATGGACAATGGAGTCTGATTTCAGATCAGTCTCTCACAGGATGTAACTCAGATCTGGATCAATTCTGCAGATGTATGTATGAAGTTCCAAACATCTAGGAAGTACCTGTTCCTCTTCTTTACCATTTAATCATATCCCTAAAAACAGATCAATTCTGTCTAAAGACACCAACTAGGATAAACCCATAATATTTGCCTGGGCATAACTCTGATGATTACTGAAATGAAGAATCAGATTCATGGCAGAAGACCATCCTGAGATGACTTAGTTTGTCAAAGCACCTAACACTTTTCTTGAAACAGAGTTGTGTTAGCACATGTTCAGAAAAGCCTAAGATAGAGCTAATATTTCAAATGAATGTTAAACATACTGTGTTATAAAGATTAATTTAACAAAATGGTCTGTCATACATGGTACCTGTTACAATCTTCCAGGATTTAAATCTTGCTTCACAATATAATGGGATTGCAAAAGTTTTCATTAAACATTACGGAAAAGCTATGGTGAAAATACATGTCCAAGATATATGAAAGTATATCTCAAACAAAAAATATGGCAACCTATTAGCTGATGATGATACACTATTTGTCAATAGTACTGAGGCAAGATATAGCAATAGGCTGTATTATCTGTTCCCCACCCTTCTTTACTATAAAGGGAATTGTTCTCCAGGGCACCAACTGAAAGCGTGCAAAAAAGAAATGAGGTTAGTTTTATTAATTTACTTTCTTCACAACTCAATAGCCATAGCTTTATTCTCTTATTCCCCTTTGCACTATTTTGTTCCATTCTTTAATAACAGTAAATGTGAAAAATCAGGATTTGTTCTATTCAGCTTCATTTCACTTTGAGTGCTGTAGGGAACTGAGATTTGAAATGAGATTTGTAATTGTTCACTGTAATGTATAGGATATGTGGTGGATTCACTTTACTGATGATGTAGGATCATTGCAGATGTCTCACTTCAGGTTGTATACTTTTATTAGAACATTAAGTGTTGAACTCTTGACTGTTTCTCAGTGGCACCCAAAAATTTCAAAGGAAGGTGTATAAGCAGAAATCCTCCATGGATAGTTTTGTTCCAAATGCAAATGAAACTTGTCCAAAAAGAAAGAAGTGATCTAAAAAAGAAAAATTAAATGCTGACTTTTTCTCATAACTGATTTAATTCATATCTGCTGACACAGGATTTGGATTGCTGTTACTGATACAAGTTAATGAATGGTTTGTGTTCTGAGAATTTTCAAACCCCATAAATACACATATGAAGTAACTAGTTCTTAAAATATTCATTGTTAAATACCAACAACTATGTGAACAAATAAAAACAAGTATCTGGGATATCTGTGAAATTCTTTCAGGCATAAAGGAAACCACTCTTAAACAAAACCAAAATGCTTTCTTTTGATTTGGATTATTTCAACTGCTTTTTAGGAAAGGAACTTGGAAAAGAAAATCTGGTTTCCCAAAGCAAAGGATTAGGTACTCAAAAAATCAGCAAAGACCCTGTGAAGATCAGTGATTAGAGGGGCATTCACAAAAGCTGTAAGAGATCTGATTTTCATTCCTATTCTTACTTGATTTGCAGTACTGTCTTAAAGATAGGTTTTCTACCTCATAAATGAATAGCCTGATCATGGATTAACAAATATTCAGGAGTGTTTTGTGTCTTGGTCATGCTATTCCATTAAGCAACTGAATATCCTTTGGGATTGGTACCAGGTGTGTTTTTATTTCAGCTAACTGACATAATGAAGAGGATATTCTGGAATAGTCTTTCAGGCATTAATAAATAATTGCATACCACCTCTCACTCCTAATAAAAATAAAGCTGCAAAGTAAAGGAAAAAAATATGACATCAATGTTACCCAACCATGTACTTTACATCTACCTTATAATACATCCTTACATGTTTTATCTTTTGAACACAAAAAATAAGAATATAATACGGTAAGGTTCATGTCACCCAGCTTTACAGGCATTGCAGTTTTAATATACTACAGCTACATTTAATTAGGGACACCAATTTGCATTTACGTTTAATAAGAAAAAATACTTCTACAGCACAATGAATTTCAAGACAAAAATGTATGCTTGTATTTGGTAGATAACTAACATTCTAGAAGTGAATATTTCTGTTAATGACCATGCTAAGCTTAGATAACTAGACATGCTCAGATGTGCATGCCTAATTCCAGTAGGAGTCTCACATTATTTATATTTGTCTAAGCTGGTCATCAGGCCTTCAGTAGAGAAGATGGGAATAATGCTGAACGTTGTCCAACACGAAATAACAATCTGTTATTCATTTTTGCAATTTACCTGATTTAGCGAACTCACTGCTCTTAATGAAGTCCTCTGTCTGACAGAAGACTCCCAAGTCTTTCTGCCAATTTTTAGAAAGATTCTCATGTAGTGAAGGGTACAAAAGAAATTCTGAATGTTTGATCATCCTTATCATTCATCCCACTTATCTGAAGCCATGTGGGTTAATTTTACTTCCAGAGGAACTGTCCCGCTCTGTCCTCACTACCCCATTCCAACTGATCACCACAGAACGTCTCCCTGATATTCAAGGAAACTGTGAGATAAAAGACCAAGGACCATCAGCTCTTATGGCGTGTGATTGCTTCTTGGGGTTTTGATCAGTTGCTAAGTTGGTTTGGCAAAGTAAGTTACTGATTACAAAGGTCAGTAAATGATGAAGTCATAAATGAAAAGAGACTGCAGGAGATAACTGTTAATCAGGAGATGACAGCTCCAAGTGCAAAATACAAGCTAGCAGGTTTCTGTTTGTTATTTGTTGTTGGTTGGTTGGTTTGTTGGGGTTTTATCTGGGGGTGGTGGTGGTGTGGTTATTTGGTTTTTTTTCAGAAGACCATATTTGCAAGTAGAGCTTCAGATATGAAAGTTTTTCAGTGTGGTAAAATGTTTTGTGCTTCATGTCTGCCACCATTATGCTGAAGTGCCAAGGTAAACTGGACATGTTTAAAAGACTTCAGCTGCTGGTGATGAAAAAGCAGGTAGCTGCACATTCCCTGCTATCACTTCACAAGGCTGCAAGCAGTTCTGCTTTTCTGAAAAGATGACCTTGGACTGATCTACTTATTCATACAAAAACTTTGGACCCCTGGATCCTGTGGAATCCCGGGGTATATTAGTAAAGGCAAACATTGTGGGGGAAAAAAAAAAAAAGGAAACAAATATACTAGGTTGGGGTTTTTTTCTTCTCATTTTCAGATCCAGAACTATCTTCAGTAGTTCTCCAACAGGCAATGCAAGAAGCAGTTCTGTTAAATCTACTTGCTGCAGTAAGTAGATGGTGTTTCTACTTCCGCAGGTATTGAGAAGCTGCTTAAAAGCTGCTGGAACAAATACCTTGGCTTGTGTCTGATGAAAGAAAATCTCACTGTTTCCTAAGATGTAATTTAGTGTGAACTCAAGAAGATTTTTGCTGAGTTCTCTTTTAGCCCTGCTTTATACCTAAATAGTGGAGAGAAGAGTTTTCTAAACTTAGAATATGTTATTTGGTCTTTGACTTCAGGAACCTAGAACAATCTATAATATCCTCTGAATAGTCTCTCCTCACTCTACAGAGCACAGATTTAAGCTACTGCTAGTCATTTGTGAGGCAACTTGCAATTTGCTGAGCATACCAACTAGCATCACATAAGCAGTTGCTGAGGATTGGTAAGATGACACACGCGTATAGTGTTTGAAAATAGGATATAGATAATTTTCAGTCCAGGGCAAGAAGAGTACATACAGAGGAGAAGGGAAATTTTTCTTCTAAAAGAACACCCAAATCCTTTAAAAAAAACCCTTAAAAGAACCCGAAAACCTCTAGGGTGTGTAATAATTTGAAGATTGTAGACGGAGTCTCTTGTCTATCAAAATGCCAGTCTAAATCACTACAGATGTGCATGTCATAGAAGCTGTTTCCACAAAACCTTTTTCAGTAATCTGATTAGTCATGAATTCAGAACACTGAATATAGGCTTACTAAAGGATTGCCTCACTTAAGGACAAAGATGCCTCTCTACTGACCTGATGGACATGTTTATATAAGATTGTAACTTAAAGTCACAACTTATTTTTTAGATTATATATAAATCATTTAGATTATGTATAAACCATTTTTTTTGTTGTCATATTGAACTTTACAAATTAAAGTAAATGTTTTAAAAACTAATTTTATCATGTATTTATCATTATTTATTAAAAAAAGTTTTAAATTTCATTCTGGATTGAATAAGATTTTTAAAGATCAGAATTTTTCAAAATACAATTCTGCGCTTCAGCTCCAAATACAGTTATGGTCAATTTTGTGGTTTCTTTGTTTACAGTGTTCTCTTACGAATTTTTTGTTGATAGTGAATGGCCTGGATATCATGATGAGGAACAGCAGTATAAAATCATTAAGACAAATGTATAAAATTAAGTCATTTTATTATATTCATTCCAATCTTTCCTTTCTTGATTTAAGATTAGGTTTGGCCTTTAATGATGTTTCAGTATAATGTCTTCTTAGTCACATATAATTTTATACAACATAATTATCTGCTAATTTCTTAAAAAATGTTTAAATTACACAGTTTAATAATCGGTACTAAATCATTTAATCATAAAATGTTAATTTTAACAACTAAGTAAATACACTGTAATTATACAATGATCACTTTAATTTCATAAAAGAAATACACATACTGGTAAGTATGTTACTCATTTAAATGCTGTATCTGAGAGCATAAAAAAGACATATATATATATAAAAAAATTGGAATGTTCACATACTTTTATCAACGTAATGAAATTGTATTTGAGAGAGAAGAAAACTTTGGAAGATAACACTTTCCAGTAGCATTTATATAGAAATATGTCAGTATCTGTTTGTAAAAAGCCCTATAGAAATAATTTAGGGGGTGTGTAATACTTCTTAAAAATTGACTTTTCCTTTCCTTTTTAAACCTTAGAACACCAAATCTGGGAAAGTGAAAAAAGGTAAACCTGTTTGCAGTTATTTCACATGAAGATCTATCTTCATGGTATAGAGCTTTATAGTAAAGGGATTTATAGTAAAATGGAAATTGATTTTTAAATAGGAAGAGGTAACAAGAAGTGTGTAAATTTCCAGTTAGAAATTCTGTTATTGTAGCTCATAAGAGCTGAATTTTAATTTCACATTTTTCTGCTCAATTGGATGATGTCCAATTCCAGAGAACATTTTTCATGATGTCTGGATTTCTTATCTCTTGGAAAGACAGTATTTTGTTGCTGTGGAGCTGAAATCTCTTTTGCACTGTTCTGAGGCTTTGGGCAGAAAACAATTTTTCTCTTATCTGTATGTACATTCACAAATTCAAATAATGTAAGAAATAGTAGTCTATTTTATATTTTTTTTTTAAAGAGAAGAAAACTCCCCTCCAAACAGAAGATGTAGTTTCACATAGTTTGTTTTCTTTGACAAACTAATTTCACCATGGCTTTCAGCAGGTTTTTAAAAAATCTATAGTGTCTATAGTGTCTATAGTAACTTTTTTAATCAGGGTACAGTACACTGTATATGAGAATGACATAGTCTGTTTCAGTATAAATAAATAGAAAGCAGGGGTACTTAGAATCTATAGCCCAATATATTAATATGAATGCTTTAAGATTACAATAGAGAAGCAGATGGCTGTACATGACAGGCACATAAGCAAGCAAAACATTCCTCTATATACATAAAATAATGTTTACCCTACAAAAGATAATGGGACTGTATGAGCAGAAGGGATCTTTGTGGTACTTGTGTACTCCATTGTAGCTCAAGGTAACATTCATAAATATATCAAGATCTATCGTAAAAATTTAGTGGGTTTGTTTGTTGTTTTTGTTTTTATCCTTACTACACATCTTTGAATTCTCCCTCACATATATTTCTGTGTGTGGTCTAATTTCCATCTGTGTTTCTTTGGAGAGAATTTATACCAACTACAGCTCTTACTGTGTGATGAAATGGCCTGGAACACTGAACCAGACTGTTCTCTACACATAAGATAAGCTCTTCTGTTATTTACCACTTTTATATATTACAGCACCTCATTCTGGCACTTGCATTCTGTTCTAAATAAGTTTTGCCCATACATTATGAGGAGTGTGACTTGTCAAGTCTTTCATAATTGCTAGACATTCTAGTCATGTCATAGATCCTTTAAATATGAAAAAGTTTGTAAATATTTTTTAAAAGTAATTACACTGTAGGGAAGGGATTCTATATGTTTGTGATACTGAAACTGAAGAAGTAACAATTTAAGAGATCATCTACCACATACTGCATCAACATAGTCCATACGTAGCACATTTTCAAGCACATATATAGACAGAGCAAGTACCTTCTGACTATTTTATGAAACCAATTTCAAATGTAATGCACAACTATGAAAAAAAGAGGCTGCGGTGATCTCCTATCTTTCTGTCTGCAGAGCCAGAAAAGTATGATGTTGTATAAGTTGATATTATTTTTTTCTACAGCAAAGTGATTATTTTGATAAGCAGTCTTTGGATTAGCACAATTTGAACTGCAAAACACTGCGTTAGAAGTAGTTCAGTTTGTGTCCTCTGATTCCTTGCATTCAAATGAAGAACAAATTTAAGGTATCTTTCTTTTCAGTTTCCTGTCATGTCACAGAAAGACAATAAAATGGAATCTACTAGTAAAGTAACATGAGAACTACATCTATTATGACTCTCTAAAGAGTCTGTTGCATGGGAAACTAAGTAGCAAAGCCAGATATCCATACTGGGTATCAAGCATCCATTAAGGGCATGTGATCAGAAGGCAATATTCATATATTGGGTTCTAAGAATGTTTTTTATAAGGTCGTCACTGCTGCTCACCACTGGAATAAAGTCTTTGCCATATGCCACTTTGCTTTTACTGGAAAATAAGCTGCTATCAATATTCATTGCTCTTTCTCTCAACTCTACTGGTCTATTGCCTGGATAATTCATAAAATAACTGTGTTCCAGTGCCCAAAAATTTTCCAAGTAGCCACACTTCTAAAATTATAAAAGGTTAAGATACAACTTTTCAGTCATTGGAGTACTTGTACATACTCAACCAAAACCACAGAATTCTCCAGCCATAGTATCATATTCCTTTATCACATAGAGCCAGGTCATGAGCTTCTCTTTTATTCATGTAATCAAAATATTCCTGAGACACATGAAAAGATTCTAGAATAACTAGCTCTGATGATGATGATAACAACTAAAATGAAAATAATATGAATTTATGCCCATACTCTTCAATTAGTAATCACAAATAACCAGGAATGACAGAAATTCCTTCAACATGTTCAAATCTAAGTGAATTTATGATCAAATTTATATTAACAAAAAGCAAGAACATCCATGCATGAAAAAAAAATCCAAGCTGAAGAATACAGGAAGGAAATGTGTTGAAATTTTTATGTTTAAATGATCTTGTCAGTAGAGCTGTTGCTAGTGTTATTTTTCCCAATTTTATTATTTTATTTTTAAATTTAAGACCTTTTCCTTTCCAGCATATTGTCGGTTTAATTGATAATTGCAGCATGATAGTCATCATGAAACTTTTGTCTTTTTTTTTTTTTGTTGCAGATACGCACTACAGGTGTAGCCTTTATAAACATGTATTTCCCCCCGGAATGAATAAACCACAACAGACTGATGGAATATCTTTTTACCCTTTTCTAAAAGGAGGGAAAAAACATAATAAAAAGACACACACAAATGAAAAGATGAGTAACCTTAAGAACCCCCACCACATTTGGAGAGTAAAAGGACATCCCTTAACTTTATTAATGGTCACCAGTTTGACTGTCAGGACTAAGAGAGAATGGAGAATGGTTTCTCCTTCTTTTGAGAAGCATAAGGGCAAAAGGATAACAACATTTTTGATTTAGTGATGATGTTATGAGTATTTGCTAACATTTTTCTGTTCATCAAATATATTTGAGTGCAGATGTAAATGTACTTAGGATAAGAAGTGTGGGATTCTTACTGTATTGTTCTGTTGATTAATATAATTTTCAAGATAACATGTTGTTTCTTTCTAATTCCTTTTCTGCAATACTAGTTTTTTTTAATTCCTTTTCCATCATATCACACCCCTCAGATCCTTAATAACTCATAACCACTGGCCATAATACTACTAAATGTTACATAAGAAAAAGCACACTTAAGAACAATCCATATTAACAGCACTGGAAAAATCAAGCAAGCCCCAAAATCCGGTAGTAGAAGGGAAGAAGCTTTTCTAAAAGTTTTTCCTTTGATATCTAGAATTAGATTATGCTTTTGAAGTATTACCTGTGGTAAATGATTTGTTCTCCCTATTATGAATGCGTGCTTCACTGATACACATTCTTGTTTTGTAAAATAGTTGTTAAAATAATCCATGAAAATAAAACAGATGGAGGGGGAAAATGAAAAAAAAAAAAAAAAAGGAAAGGGGGGGGAGGGGGGGAAGGGTATGATATTTCGGACAATCATATAGAAAGCAAATTTTCTTTAAAACTGATGAGGGCTTTCAATTCTGATCTCTGGAAATAAATTCTGATCTGTTTATAAATGCTTTACTTTTGGACACAAGCAGCTAGATTAATTGTTTTGTGGTCTTCTTTTGCAAACCTAAATCTACCATATGCACTCAAAGAATGCCTATCAAAGCACATATCATGTTGTGGTGAACTATAATGTATTATGGATAGTATCAGAGATTATAGATATGTTTTTTAATAACAGTTGCTCAGGAGTAAAATACTCCATTGCTCAAAAAAAATTAAGCCTTAAAATGAAGTTGGCATGTCCAAAAACAACGTTCATCTTTAAGGGCACAGATTATTCTGTATTGAAGAGAGGAAATAAAACTACATTAACAACCAACACGGCAAAAGGGAAAGGGCTAGGACTCAATCTGCTCTGGATTACTGTAGTCCCAGTACTGCACATATGCACTATCCTTCTACTGGACCCCCCAGCCAATTCCTTATCCACTGAGTGATTCATCCATCAAATTTATGCCTCTCCAGTTTAGAGACAAGGATCTTATTTGCTGGTTATATCCATCAACTGTTTAACTGTTGTTAACATACTGTCCTGGGTTCAGCTATAGCAGTCTTTTTTTCTCCTTCTTAGTAGCTGGTGAAGTGCTGTGATTTTGACTTTCAGCCTAGGAAAAAAACTGATAGCACCAATGTTTTTAGTTGTTGCT